>NW_019426074.1:371980-383344 GCF_000390285.2 Anoplophora glabripennis
AAAAAAATAAGGTAGAATAAGAGTTAATAAAAGATATTAAAATCGAAAGACAATTTGTAGATTAATTAAAAGGATATGTCAGAAAAATGTCAAATTTAAAGTGGGATCCACAAGGAATTCAGTAGTCACTAGAAAGGTCAAATAATATTATAAAATAAGAAATATTTTGAAGTATAAGGCAAAATTGATTGTAAAGAAAGTAGAATAGGGTGTATAAGTGCAAAGGAGAAAGTGAAATGAAGTGAATTACAAAAGGAACATGGCAGGTTAAAAGATATGTGGAAAGGCCATTAGAAGGTAAAGAAAAATCAAGATAGTAAAAAAAAAGAAAATAGATTATTATTGATTAGTTACGGAAATAATTTTGAAAAACGACAGTTGTTGAAGAAAGAAAAGAAAACCTATAGAAATATAAGCAGTTAATAAGCGAGAGAGTGAAAAAAGATTCAAGTTAGAGAAATCAAGAATTTAAAAATACCAAGTGGTAAAATAAGTGATCCAAGAAATACGAGACAAGCGGAGCACCAACAAACAAGTGCGGACCGAGTCCAGTTACTAAGTGACGATATATCTGTTGCGAACAGTTATATAGAAGGCGAGAGTCAGATTTAGAATTGATTGACGTTTTGTAAACATAATAATATATTCAGCATTATTACTGTATTTCTTTGAGTTATATAAATTACATAATCAAGTTTAATTCATATTTAAGTCAATAAGACTACATGAGAAAGTTTGGACATTTTTGGCTAGTCGCCAGTCCATCAATCGGCTTAACTCAGCTTCATACCTGCTTCTGGATTTTGTGGGCAGCAGTTCCGAACATATTTCGCTTGCTTTCTGTAAAATCTCTTCAGAATCACACATTTCCACACACAAACTTCGGGAATTCAACAATTTTTGAAGTATCTAATCAACAAAATAAAGGAGCCGTGACGGTTGCTATGAAACTCAGCCAATTTGAAACATTGCATAATTTGGGTGACAACATCAAACAAAAATCACAATCTGGAGACGCGTGTGCAAAGATGACATAACCGTGTGCAAAATGTATAGCACACGGCATGTGCAAAATACCGCTTTCAGGGCGTGTTTTCCGTGCGCAAACCCCCCTTTTGCAAGGCAGTCGTATAAAAAATTATTTAACTATACCTACTGTATCAGTTACAACATTTGAAATGATATAAATGTAGTTTTGGGCTACTGCAATCAGTGAAACCAATCTCTTGCTATAACCAGCCAAGACCTGGTGTGGTTGTTAAATAATTATTATTAATATATTTTATCTGGCTCTAGTGGCCTTGATGAAGTAAGATGATGTAGCCTAGAATCAGATACTCCAACAGGATCATATAATCAAAGCCATACCTAGATGTATTAACAAATGTTGATCAACGCTGTGGTAGATCAACAAATTATTAACTCATATGCTTACTACAAACCTCTGAATATTTATGTATACCTAATAAAAATTATCACTGATGTAAGTTAGCAAAAATTCAACTTTCTATGTAACTTAGTAAAAAATGAGTAGTAAAATAAACATTTCTTTAGGTATGAAGAAACATATATACCTAAGTATGACAAGGAAACTAACTCTTTAATGATCATTGAGTTTAATAATAATTTTAAAACTATTTTATACACCTCGTTGTTCAAACGTAAACCTCAAATAACCTCGTTTTGTTTTAATAAAAAAACAAATAAATTTGTAAAATACACCATATTATCTGAAAGTAGATTAGATAGAATCCATAAAAGAAATATATTTAAATTTTGTCTTTTATATTACCAAGTGCCACTTACCTCACAGCAATCAGTAATAAAATACTGGCCAAAATATAAAACTGAGTGTCATTTGCCATATACCAAGACCACAACATGCAAAACTCATCTCTGGGGTAGAAATTATTTATGTAGAGAGCATTTCTCCACCAGAACTTGTCACAGTTGACGTGATCGATAATTGCAGGGGAAAACACGGAATGGTTATGTATGTACCTCAAAACAATTTCGTTTGCTCCCAAAACAAACAGATAGGCTGGCGTCAGTCTAAAAACCCTGTAAAGTAACATAAACAGAAACTTTAGTGTGTTCGCCTGGATATCTTCGCAGGTATTCTTTGGTTTCTTCGGAAGCTGTTTCTTAGACTCCGTTCTGAAGTAAAGTAGAGTTACCAAGAGACCACTGAAATAAACAATTCAGTTGTAAAAATAATTTTAACATGTTTACAACAAATAATATACTTATTAAGTTAATGAGACTTAGACCTGGCAATCTTGGTGGTTGTTCCGTTAAAACAAATTTTTATACCTAATAAAGAAGAAAGTGTCTACGGAGAAAGTCGCGTTAGAGATCGTCTGATACATGAAACCTCTTTCGGTCAAAATCCTTAAATTTTTATTATCAGCAATTGCAAATAACTCGAGGTATGAATGAACCAATATGATCCAGCCTATGGAAAAGAATCTCAATCCGTGGATACATTTTATCGACTCCATTGATACTCTGTCCACTGAAATAATTTTCTTCCCATTGCTTACGGCAGAGAAAGACAGCAATAGCCTTAAAAATATACCTACAAGAAAAAACAATATTCAAAAATTGTAATTAAAGTAAATAAAATAAATTTTACCGTTTCTAGTTTTATTTGTTTTATTATTTTCTTCTTTCAGAACCATTTCAGTACTTCGCTTCACATATTTATTATCATCTACATTGTTATTGTTGTTGTTTTGGTTTTGATTGTTGTTCTCCACTTCAGCATCTTTATGTTCTACTAGTCTATGTCGTTTCTTTATTATTATTTCTGTTAGTGATGCTACCACAATTATAGCGACTGTAATTAATACAGTTCCACTAAAACACGAAAATATCAGAATCAGAAGAATTTTTTACTAATGATATTTTGAGAAACAACTAATCTACGAGTTCATGTTCCATGCGGAATTGAATTATATTCGCAATCAAGCTAAAAGAGCTAAAAATTGCTCATGAGACTATCGATGAACGATTTAGCTATTATCTGTTAGATATATTTTAAGTGTGGGTGAGATATAACCTGCAAATTAAAAATTAAAGCAATAGAATATGACGTACTTTATAGGTTATGTCTCACATAACGATAAGAATATACGTTAAAATATAAGAGTGTAGCGTAACGATATGTTAAAAATTAGGTAAGTACTATTTTCCCTACTCCAAATTTAAGAATAGTTTCAGATAATCGCAGTTAATAAATGTTATTTATGAAAATATTTTTGTTCCAACACACTGCTGTGTTATTCCTTGTAATGTCAGTAGGTACCGGAGTAATTTATTTGTTCGTAATTAAATTTTAAAATTTTGTTGATATACCTAATTCAATCTTTAACTGTGTTCATGTTAATTGCCTAAGATATGACAGAATATTTTATCAATTCCAAAAACTATATTCATATTTTTCACAGGAAAGGTAGCCTGACTAGTTTAGAAAAAAAACAGTAATGTATTAGGGATTGCAGTCAACAATGCTAAGGGCTAGTATAATAAGAACACTTTATGTTTTCGGAAATGTTTATTTCCTTTCTGAAGACATATAACCCGAGATTAAATTTAAAAAACCATCAAAAATGGGAGATATAAAAGCATTATCAAAATTTTCGTACATTCACTAAATTAAAAACAATTATAACTATAGCTATAGTTATAGCTATACTAGCTCTTAGCACTGTTGATAAGATATGTCAATTAATTAAAACATTTCGCATAACAACTGTGAAGTAGCTAAGTTAATTATTTTCATATAAGTATCTATGTATATGATACAGTAGAATACTAAAGTATTGCAAATATATTATTTCACTATAGAATATCACAACTTTTTCCATCGATTTTGTTCTTCCATTAGTCTCTAACATTGAGAAATGTATTTAACAATCATTCAGTAAGTTAGTAGTTGTTAATTTACCACATTATCATTATGCTTAAATAAACGATAACTGTGGGAAAAACTAATTAATTTAAGTATAGAAAGTAAATTAAGAATTATTTGCACAAATAATTTTTTCGAAGATTTCAGTTTTTAAAATTAATTTATGAAATAACTTCATCAGTGCTCCAAATTTAAAGACATTTCTTAGAAAATGATGGTATTATTGAGTACCTAAATAACCAATGAATTAATGATTATTAAATACATTTTTCAGCTGAATAGTATTATTGTATAAATATAAATCGATTTGGAATTACCCAGAAATTCAAATTTTCTTTCTCAAGAGAGACTTAAAGAAGGGAAAGTAGTTGAACCTTGTTATATAGTAACAGTAAGCCACCTACGGATATAAAAATACACATCACTACAATTAGGCCAAGGGCTGGCATAAAATGACCGCTTGCATGAAATCATTGTTGTAGAATGCACCTACTCAATGTGTTCGAAGTAATTTTCTAGAACTAAATTTCATAGTATAAACAACGTCTACAACTTATTAGAAAATATGTTTCTTATTTATGTCGATTTATTGGTGTAAACCAACTTCATTATCTTTTTATTTTTGTTAAATAGATTTTTTTACTTTCAATAATGAATTCAACTGTTTTAAAACGTTTTATTCTTATTAGTTCTTGTATTTTTATTTTACCTTAAAGGTATTAAGATAATGGTAATTAACTCTAAAAGTTGTATCATATTCTTATCAAATATTAAAGAAACAAATGCATAGTAGACAAGCCAATAATTAGTACGTAATTGATTATTAAAATGAATTATCTAAACTCCAACTTTTTTATGGTGGAAACTTCTAAAACCCCTTCTAACTCTAATGATACTGATCAATATTTGATCAAAATTATGTGTAGGAAGTTACTAAGATGCTGAACTGTATTAAAGGACCACTAATTATAATGAAAAGCGGTCCCGGTCAAAATTGAAAATTGCTGTGAATACGAGTTATTTTTGGCCCTGGAATAAATTTCCGATTATATAAATAGCGGCAGATGGTCCATTTGTCTGTTTTTTTGGCCACTTTTACTCCTGCCTGTAGCATTTCAGACACGTGAGTAGATGGAGGATAGCGATGTCACCCATTTTCAAGAGAGATAAAACCCACCCACATATTGTCACACAATCCACACCTTCTATCCCATTGGCCAAGAACCAACCCCAAAAGGGGTTACATGCGTCTCTGATCTGTTCCAGTGACCGCTTCTCCTGCATCTCCTTTTATGAGGATGAGGACGCCATAAACATAATGTCACGCTACCTCCATCCTCTCCAACCGCTTAAACCCGCCAAAATCACTCTTAAAACAGGAGAAATCGCTTTTTGTATATCAGTGGTCAAATCTAGTCATCCAAAATCTACACATACCTGTTATGCATGGCGCATTTGAGTGGTTAGAGAGAATGATGGTAGCGTGTCATTATGTTTGTGTGGTCCATCATCCTCAGAAACAGGGATGGAGGAGAACCGGTTGGTGGAATAGATCAGAAACGTGTGTAACCCCTTTTGGCCATTAGAGGGAGTAGGTATTGGGGTGATTATGTTTGATGGCTTTATCTCCCTTGCGTATGGATTATGAAATAGATGTGGCCGGTGGAAAAGATTATATATGAGTTTCCGTGGGTAGTTTCTGGTCGGTTTTGGGGGAGGGAGGATAAGGGTACGGGTGACGTAACCGTATGTTCTCGAGCTTTACCTTCCTTGTAAATGGGGGGCATCGCTATCCGCATTGCGTTTTTACTCCATATACATACGTGTCTGAAATACCTACTAAAAAAATTAAAAGTGACTGAAAACAGACAAAGACCCTATAAAAAATAATATGTGGTATGCGAAACACGGAGTTTTTCAAAGAAAGAATAGTAAATACAAATATAATTTTCAATTTTCCAAACACACGCATTTGATCAAATACAAAGGGACAATCTAAGATAATTAAAAAAAACAACGGGGAACGAGTCCAATGGTGTTCTACCCTCCGGATACTCACCCCAAAATGTGAACTTTCAAATCAGACAATAGAGAGTATTTCCCAGGAACTTCTCGTACACCCACAATATTTACCGATGCCCCTTGATTGCGTTCTTGTGCCAACAGCATGCGAACTCCAGCCACACCGCAAGACCTAGGCAGGCACTCACCCAGGTTCAACTGCCTCGTCTGGAAATATTAATTAAGTTTAATGGCTCTTGCGAATTATTGTGAAGGCTTCCATTCAATTTATTACAATATAAATTTATACGCATTAGAACGATAAGTATAAAATGAGCAAATTCTTTCCATGTACATACATAGTAAAGTAATCGAAATCTTCAATACAATCATATTTAAAAAAAACTTCCTAAGAAATAAGATGTCTATTGTTCAAGAACCAATCTTTTGGTGCCTTTAAATTAATTATTATCTAGTATACCATGTTCCCTTCATTTATAGTACAGTAATATATTCTATATTAAAGAATGTATTAATTTCCGATAGCAATAAATTACTCGAGGTGTATATCTGTCCCACTGATAGAGCCACAAGAAGTACACAACGTGGATACAAACCAGTAGGCTACAAACAGTATTGATGTAAATATAAAACAAAGTTACCGATTTTCATGAACAGAATCTCAAATTTGATGTAAAAGTGAGATTTATTAGATTTAGGGATATACTTAATTTCCATTGATATTAGACATCAAAATTTCACTAATTTCGGGCTAAATCTTGATCCTTTCGGAAGTTGTCAGATTAAAATTTTATACAGGTATGTACCTCCTGGAATCTTACGAGGGCTCATTCATTTCTCTACGATTTCTGATATCTTAGTACTAAACTACCGATGTTGGTCAGAAGAGCAATTTCGATTTCGTTCATATGACGTTAGTTCAGTCACTCAATTGATCCTAATCGCTACCATCCGCTGAAAAATTGGAGCAAAAAGATCGTTTCATGTCTTCGTCACATCTCAGTTTCTGAGATGACAGCCAGCTACACGATAAATTTTATAGACACATTCACATCAGAACTTTGAATAACTATGTAAAGACAAATACTTAATAGCATGTCTCAGTTTATATAAAATAGTCATCAAGTACATCGAAATTGTTAAGTGGTAGCTTTATCCATCCTATACCCTAAAGAACCAGTGTAACGGTCAGCTATGTTATCAGATTTCTACTCCCTGAACCAAATTTTATGATTTGCAGTAAGGTTAAAGGGGCTCGATTATCTCTATAGTCTTAACAAGGTAGTACCAGAATTATGATGAGGGCAGTAGAAGGAGGCAATAAAAATCCAGAAGAATAGAGATAATTTCAATCAAGATCAGGTGTCAAGACTTGGAATTTGGAACTGACTCTTCTGCAAAAATTAAGAAAAGGAAAAACACGGCTCAATGACTACAAGCCATGCATCAGGACGCAATGGACCAGTGCACACAATAAGTATAAGTATTTGGATATTGTTCAGCTATATTTTAAAGAACTATGCAAATATTCTGATAGTGTTATTCAAATAATAATACCGCATTAGGAAGAAATAGGTACGTATATTTCATTTTAAAAAATGTCGATGAATCATCGCTCCAACACTGACGTCATCATAATAAGGGTGCTAGGAGATAGATTTTTAATTTCATCGATCGACCTGTCATTCCATTTTAGACAATTTATTAGTTCACAGAAGAAAATAGTAATTACTAAAATAGTACAACTTTGTTGTACATTTTTTTTTTATAAAATATTTAAAATTGTTTGCATTTACCTGGACATTCCATATCTAGTTACCAACAGGTAAGTAAAATGAATGTGGTGCTCAAAATTTTGATGGCATAAGCGCATAGATGGTGGTGGTAATACCAGTCAGATGGGTAATTCCGGTAATTTCAGTTTTTTACGCCAAGTAATATGCAATCAAATAAACACAGTAACATCGACGAAATTAATTTAGTATACATCTTTAGCAACAACAATGCAAAGATTTCAGTTAAATTATTTGTAAGACTTAAGAAGACTGAAAGCAATGTAAATGCGGTAAAAAAGGTTTATAATTTATGTAATTAGCAGTTATTTAAAGACGGGTTTGTTCATTTTGAGTATGTGTTACAAGTATGTGCTAATTAATATTAGGTGTCTATATTTAGCTTTGAGATTATTTAAGTTTTCACTGAAAAATTACGAACAATACCGGTCAAAACTATTGTAATATTGCTGTATATTCTAAAAAAAAATTTGAAATCGGCCAAAAAATGAAGTTACAGGCTTTATCACATTTAAGCTTAACATCTTGAAGTGCTCGCTTGAAGATGTATCGAATTTGATGAGACTTGGTGATAAGACGTTTTAAGGGATGCTGAATGAGAATACGTAATCTGTTTTTTGGAAAAAAATCGCTAATACCAATTAGCTGATTTGACGTTAAAAAACGCGTCCTAGTTGGCACTGTATTGCAATAATAAAAACAGCCGTATCACACTTAGATAGAATTTTTTTATCCTACATTCTAAATAAGAATTTTTTGAAATCAGCCAAAAAATAAAGAAGTTACAGGCTTCTATCACATTTAACCACGACACCCTGTGTATACACAAATTTTACATAAAAAAAATCTGTCACCTAAACCGAGCTAACACATAAATGGACTCGACAGAGACTTAAGAGCATCCAAGCTACAATTTGAATCCGTTTGCTCTTATGATTACCTCCCGACATATCATGTTCTCCTAATGAAAAAGTGACTGTGCGTCTTCCGATGGCGTTACATCCTAGAGGCGCATCTACCGACATGTCGCAAGCGCACTTTTACTGACATGCCTCATACCATTAACCGAAGTCATCCTGCAACAGCAGTTTCGACGAACAGCATTTTGTACACGGTTATGTGTGGATTAAGAATATGTCAGACGCAGGTCGCAGACAGGTACTGTTTCGTTTCACTTTCAGTTCCCCAAATAAATTTCAAAGCAAAATGTTCTCATATATATTTAACAGTAATTGCCTTCCATTGTAAATGCGTTTATTTATTTATCTTACGAATTGCTACATTACAACTAAAAAGTAAAATCGCAATTCTTCTTCAAACAAATTATATTACGAAAACGTTAGACTAATAATAATGTAAGAATTAGACAAACAACTTTTTAAAAATGATTTGAGTTAATAAAACATTGAATGTTTAAATTTAATTGAAAGTATAGTATGTATCTACTAAAAAATAATTTAACGTTGTTACAATACACTTTCATACCTTATCTGTAGATAAAACCTGTAGAATATAAACATCAACAAAGTAACAGTAATATCATAATTCCGTTGAATATAAACTGAATTAAATACTGTGGCTATTAATACTTACAACGGGAGTAGCTTGATTGTTGATGTTGATCCTAATTTTTGCCACATAAAAATAAACCTCAAATGGAGGTACCTCCTTGTTTGTCTCAATATTCGTCAGTTCTTTGCACAGTGTCTTTGATCCGAGCCAATAATCGTTTCCGAAGAAGAATTGACCCGTATAACGGCCAGATGCATCGTACACTAAAACAAAAAGTATGTAGGTAAGATTACTAAAGTAATTTTATACGTCAAATACGTCCAGACAAAGATTGAAACCAACGGTTGTAAATAATGTGTAGATAAATAGGAAGAAAGGTAGTTTAATAGTAAGCAATATAGAACAGGGAAGCAAGTTCCTAAAAATAAAGAAGTGGTGTTATCAAGAAAAATAATACAAAAATTTATAGGGGAAGTAAATTTAATGTGGAATCTATCTGGACTTCTTGGGACCATTTGCTTGCGTAGCATAAGGATAAACTAATTGTTATACAAATACATGTTTCTGGACTCAACAAAAGAGAAAAGTAAAAAATGACAAACAGTTATTCATTGAAGCTGATTGGAAATTAAAGTATCATTATTCACCAATTAATAGTTATAGTACAGTATGATATTTTGTAATTGAGAAAACTATCAAAATATTTAAATTTCCTAGCAACTGCGTGACATCAAAACATTATAAAGAGAAACATTAATAATTTTAATATAACTACCACAATGCTCGACAGTTGGATATAAATAAACTAATCGCATCATAAAATCCAAGAAATCTTAAGAGATGGCTAGAAAAAACACAGAGTAGTTACTGAAATATGGATTAAGGTTTAAACTGTTTTTTTTTTTTTAATTTTTGTTGACATTTACAAGATATTTTATTTCCAGTAGGAAACATTATTCTTAACTCATATATATGTACAGGAACTTTCACAGAACATTGTACTCCCCATATCTTTTTTCCTTTCTATTTATCTAGGTAAAATTGATAATCAGAGTTTTTGGAAATTTTCTTGTGGTCTCAAAGAAATATGTAAAATGACGACTGAATGTTAAAATTTGAAGATATAATCCAAACTTGCATTTTTTAATAAAAAGAATACCCTATATTTTTCTCGTTTTCTAAATTCATCTCTTTTTTGAAAACCACCATACAACCATTGTATAGGTAAGTTTTCCACTGTGAAATTTACTACATGTTCAAATTTAACTAAAAAAGTTTATATAAAAGTTATACGGAATCAGGAAATCTAAACTACAAAATTAATTTGATACATACATGGCCATGAGTAAAAACTAGACACGCCAAATATTACATTTTTTTAAATGGAACACCCTGTATATTTTTAAACCTATGGATTTTCGGGAAAATTCTATATATGGCAATATAAACAGTTTATCATTTTAGTATAGGTTTGCTAAGTTACGTAGAAAATTCTCCGAATTTTAGAAAAAACATGACCTCGAAGAAGTTGTATTAACTAACACTTTGAACAAAATAATTAGAGTTATAAGCAAATGTTAGACAAAGACTTTTGGACTGATATGTGAATCAAATAGAACAATAAAATACAAGGTGTTCCATTTGAAAAATTTTAGAAAATCAAGTTTCAACTTTCTTAAAATGATCGTATTATAAAAAATGCCCTGTATAAAATATCGATATTATCTATAGTAAGATCGTATCCGATGCAAAGTAGAGCAAAAAGTTGTCGGTCTTTTATCAAAGGAAAATCGTGTCATCATTTTTAGGAGGCGTAAGATAAATCATTTCAAATTTAAAATGAAATTCAATGTAAAATCTGAAATACCGCTGCATACGCACTGTGTTCTGGTAGTAGCTGTAGTCGCCCAGGTGCATCGAGTGTACGAACTGGTCGGTTATACGTCAAATACTAAGCTGGCGAGCTTTGCCGTCAATTAGAGAGCGCTTCCAAAAAACAAGTAAACAACAGTGGCGCGTACAGAGGTAAAATGTAGTACATATGTGGAATTTAGGAAACAAATTGGATTTATAATAAATTACATTTAAAATAAATAGTTTATGAGAATAAAGGAATTTTTGTAG
>NW_019426074.1:383562-444065 GCF_000390285.2 Anoplophora glabripennis
CAAAACTAAGGCCATTTTGGAGTAAATATACAGGGTGTTAGTAAATAAGTGCGACAAATTTCAGGGGGTGATTCTACATGAGAAAATAATGGCAGTTTGCTTATAAACGTATGTCCGCAAATGATTCGTTTTGCGAGATACGGGGTGTCAAAGTTTTTCTTAAAAACTGACGATTTAATTTATTGCTCTGAAACCGGTCGAGATGTGCAAATGAAATTTGGTGGGTTTTAAGAGGTAGTTATTGCGCATTTTTTGACACGCAATTAAGAATTTTATGTTCATCATTGGCGCGCGTACGGGTAATAATCTCAATTTTTTTAAAGAAAAAAATGGTACGCCACAGAGATATTACAAATTAAATTTTTGAATTCCTCGTTCAATTTGTGACAAAAAATCTCTTTTGCCTTTTCTTCGTACGGGGCGCCGTTTTGATGCAAAAATATAAAACATCTTAATGCGTATTTTTTATTTCTTTAATACATTACCTAGTACCCCGTATCTCGGAAAACGAATCATTTGCGGACATACGTTTATAAGCAAACTGCCATTATTTTCTCATGTAGAATCACCCCCAGAAATCCATTTATGTTGACGATGTACTTTCATCGCAACATAAATAATATATTTTAAATTCTTGCTGATGTAATTGACTTTGAACAGGCTGAGGCCTCAAAATAAATTTATGTTTATTTTTCTGCTAATACAAAAATCTTGTTTTTTTTTGTTCATAATTTTCCTTAGCTATCACAGACCCTAGCTGATCCGATAAAAGTAAATAAATCTTATATACAAAGATAAGATAAGTAATAAGACCATCACTACAGCTAATAAGACAATCACTACAGCTATATGTTTAAAAATATACAGGGTGTTCCATTTAAAAAATGTAATATTTGGCGTGTCCCGTTTTTGCGCATGGCCCTGTGTGTTTCAAATTAATTTTGTCCTTTAAGTTTTTTGATTCTGTAAAACTTTTGTATAAGCTTTTTTCTGTTTTATGAATAACAAGGGAGTTATTTTACTTTCTCACACTAATGGCCCACCCTGTATATTCCAAACAATTTTTTTTATAATGCCCTATTATTCACCTCCTTGATAGTACTCATTTCGTTCAAAAACTCGTAGGTCATATAAATGGTTCATTCATTCTTTGTTTACTTTATCTTTCAGAAAAGGAACTACATATATGGAGATGAAATTAGAACTTCTTGCTGATCATAGAATATTGGCTTGATAGAACTTATTAAAACAAATGTCCTTTGTGTAGAACAATGGGGTTGCTTTAAAATATGTTTCATATCGATGTACTTTTTCTTAATGTATGCCCGAACTCAATATAAGGCATTTTTTAATAACGGTTGGTTATTGTCAGTTTAGGCCAATGTAGTTGGTCCAAGCAAAAAAAAGTAAGATGTTTACAGTTCTGGTTTGTAAAACAAAGTCTTGATCAACTAAAGAGACAGTTACAAAAGAGGTACGTAAGTTACAGTTTATTAAATGGTATTGTGTTAAGTTTAGGCTAGATTAGAGTACCTAGGTTAAAAAGAGACTTGCCTGGACATTTGCACTATTTACTTTACACTTTTGGTCATAACCTCATTTGAAAAGTTGCTGTAATTCTTGGTTATCGGAAAGAGACGGCAGAGAAACTTCATGCTAATTTAATATCTTAATTAAAAAATCATAGATTTAATAACATTTCACTCCCTAATAGTAGAATATTTAGAATATAGAGCAGAATATAGTAGTATAGTAGAAAAATTAGAATAATAATAAATTTAAAGATAAACTGAATAACTGAAGTAATAAAAATTGATCAGGAAATCTTTAAAGAAATGTATCGAATCAGAATGTATGCAATTAACAAAAACGAGTTCAACTACCACTTTTCGTACGAATTAAATTAAAGCAAGTATTACGACAATAAAACTGAAATTTTCTGGATTGACTGCTATAAACTTTCATTTCTACTCGCTTCAATATAATGATTAAAATTAGTTTACCTCGTTAGTGAATTTCGCCTAAAATTAAATACAGAATGGTTCAAATTGTTACCTCTACAAAAGTATAACATTTGCCGTAAGGCTACCCTCTTATTTGCTCACATATCTGCGCAATTACAGTATAATATGAACTAACAACATACGTAAAATAATTCTTTAACTTGAACAGCAAATGTGATCACAGTAAAACGTAATGTACAAATAGTACGGTTAAATAAATAAAAAATAATTTAATTATTAGTTCTTTAAATAATTACAATTATTAGTGCTCCTTCATATACTATTTTAATGAGCACGTAGTGTCAGGCAGATTCTGATCAGTTACCAATTACTACATAATTACCTGTTGCATTTCAATTTTAGTATTTACCTATTTCAATGGTGAAACCTATTCCAACATTGCTTGAATAAATCGATTTAAAAGTTTGAAAAAAATTATACATATAACCAATAACTAATTCATTATTTGCTTTAGGAAACCCATTAAAAATTTGTGGCAATTTCATGTACATAGTCTTCATAAAAGGTTACAAACCACATGACCAGTAATTTTTGTTTGGAACAATAATTTTATTTCATTCATGTTGGCAGTTAAATTTTGGCAAAATTACAAATTATTAAAACAGTGGGACCAGGATTACATTAAAACACAGCATTCTATTTCACAGGCTGTGATTGGTGTATTTTTGCACGAGTTTTATTCAACGAATCAGCGATCGCATTATCTCAAGCGTAAACGCAACGCGTTTGTAATTGTTCATTGTAAACGAATCATTAATATTGATGATAACAAAACAAAAATTTGTTTTCCGAATTCTAACTATCTGACAAGGTTTAAATCATTTATACACGAATATGAAAAATATTAAATATAAAACGTAAGAGACGTTTTTATTCCAAAAAAAAATCAATCCGTGTTTTAATTAAATAAAAAAAGGTTACACCGAATAACATGGAGTAAAATTTTGTCTAATCTCCCGTTGTAAATTTTATCTTATTTATGTTTAGGGAATTTCAATATGTTTAAAATAACATCTCAAATTATTTCAGTTATGCAGTTCGGAACATCCTGTATAGTATTAAAATAGTTTGAACTATAAATTTATTACAGAGCTATTTTAAGAAAATAAGTCTTTAAATTTAAGTTGCAGTGACAACTATTGAACTCTGTATTAAAGTGAAAAATAGAAAGTAAAACGAATCTTTATGGTAAATGAATTATTTTAAGAGACAAAAATGACACGTTAAATACTGATGGTGCTAAGACATTTCTCTATATAAATATATATCTTTTTTTAATTAAACTCAGTTACACTTTTAATTTCTGTACTATTCCAGTTGAGAAATACTTTTCTGTTAGCACTGTTTTAATTATATAATAAAACATCGACTGTGATTTTATACGAAATATATCTACACATATAAAAATAATTTATTACTAGTATTTTTGTTGCTGTGTCATACAAGTGTAGCTTATCATTTATGTTAATTTAACATCACGGAATCGTTATCTTTACTAATAAAACAAAAGCTTTCATGTTTTGCATTTGTCATTACACTCATTTGAATTTCTGTGATACCTATTGTTTACTATGTACATACAGTGTGGACACCGGTTTACATACAGTGTGGACACCGGTTTAAAAAATTTTTGGCGAGTGCGTTTTTAATGATTTCTTTTATATCCATGTTGACTTTGTTGAATCTATTACGATGATCCAGCTGCTAATCCACAGACAACTACATTTTTTTGCAATCAATTTTTTTGAAAATTACTTTGGGGAGTTTTTTATTAAAAATGTGGTAACGTGGCGTTCTTCAGCATCACTAAAACCCTTGTGGCTCAATTTCATCAATTTTTATCGAAGAATATTTTTTATAAGCCTCAAAAGTTTAATTTATTAAATTTGTGTTTCCGTTAAAAACTGTAAATTTCAGGCATTTCCAGTGCCTTATTGAAAATGCCTGAAATTTATTGTTAATCTACGATATTGTCCCTCTACCATGCGGCAAATTTTTTAATTCATAATAGCTCACACTGTATATAAGTAAACTTTATGAAAATACAAATTAAAAGAAAAAAAACTATTTCGCTTTTAGTATTATAATTTTCTTACTTTTTGTTGTTAAATGCTGAAATAGTTTTTATATTTAATTACTAATAGGTACATACGTCCTTCGGAAATCAGGTATATTGAGGTTTATTATCCAGTAGTTATTGTGATTAAAGGATTTATTAAATTTTAGAACCTTGTGACGTTTTAACACGCAATTATTCATCTGCAAAAGTCAATTATGTAACGTTATACCTTTTCATAACATATTATTAAGACATGAACAAAGGTGAAGTGAAACAAAATGTTCTACCTTATGTTATAGTTCATTTTAAGCTTTGCTGAAAGTTATTTTTAATATAAATTAATGAAATGACATGTTTTTAATAGGTCTAAATGAATTATTTTTTATTAGAATTTTAATACGAGAGTATAATAACAAATCTTTAATAAATAATAATCAATAATCGCTACCTGATTTTTTCATTAATAAAGATTATGATATACTTAGTTCATATATTCTCTTCAGATTTACGTCTATATAATTTTTTGGTATGGTTTATTGTTCCTGAACAAATTGAAATCATAATAATTTTTATTATACTAAATTAAACTTCTACTAGATTCCAGAAATTTCTCAAATTTTCCTTGTTTCTTAAATTCCGGCTAAAGATATCTCAAATGTTATAAGAAATAGTATCCGTTGAAATAATTGTTAATCTTTCAATTTGCATTAGTCGGTATATAATAATATTTTTTTAAAATGAATTTTCAAAATTTTGTTGACGTTTTGTTGTTGTTTGAGAAGTACTTCAGGACATTTTTTAAATAGAACCGAAACGTCGACTAAATTTTGAAAATATACTTAAAAGATATCCGGAACGGTGTAAAGCAAATTAAATGATAGATAAAGAAAGGGATAAGAATTAAAAATTAAAAATAATTGTTAATACCGCTCCAGTAAAGTTTAGTGAAGAGAAAATTTAAAATCATCAATCCGTACACTTCAAATTGATTGATTTAATTCCTTATTAAAACTAATTATTGAAAAGAAAGTGTGGTAATTCTTCCATAAACACCAAAACATCTGCCTCGGAGAACATAGATGACTTATATAATTATTATTTACTTGACGGAGAAACACAAATATATCTTATGAACTAGTGCATAACGCGTACGAAAAAAAAAACAGGAGCATGCATATTATGCAATCGCTAGGTCTGGTTTACTTGCAACGGCAATTATCATAAGAGAGGCAATGGATGTGTAATTAGTTTCATAAGTATCTATAGAGTGAAAGTGATCACTGACTTTTTGTTGCCCAGGAAGTGGCATTGCTGAGCTCCCTCAGGTAAGTCATTATATCGCCCCGACATCGTTTACTGTCCAGGCCATTTAAATGCGTCCACCACTTAAAATGATCGTAAAGTCCAGAGAACCACTGCATTTCCGTTATATTTTGACGAATATCTGCCCCTAGCAGTGGTTGAACTTCGGACTCGGCAACTGGAAACTGGATACCATTCGATAAATAAGACAAATCTGACGAATTGTACGTATATGTTACACTAGCTGTTTCGGAAGTCGTCCTTGCGGCACACCATATCACAGTCGCACAAACTAGAACCACGAACTTCGACATTTTGACACAATATTAACTAACTGTAACAATTAACACTAAATATTCACTGTTTCTATGTAAATCCTAAAGATATCATTTTTGAACTAAAATTTATGTAGCACACATGTCTTTATGGTGGCGTGTGGACTACTTCGAGGCAGTTGGTCGACTGTTATCATCGACTTCTTAGACGGTGTCTCAACTTTCGTTTTCATTGGATCGCCATCGACTTCACCACGTAAGGTATGTAAGTTTGCGTTTGCAGTAATTTCCCTGATGACCGGATAACTTGGGTCGGGCAGAGAAAGGGAAATTTTCGGTGTGGCCTAAAATTTCTTTATATTATGAATGTGACTAGTTTCTGTCCGAAGTTTCATCACTAACAACAGCTACATTCGATGAAAACGCTGTCCTGAGTTATTTAAAGCAGTTGCCATAAAACTGTCTCGAAACAGAAATACTTTCTAATAATAAATACATATTAATGCTTCCTCATCTTCTATTTGTTTTATTAATTTATTTATGATAATATTTTTTGTGAGAGGGATACCCTCAACCTTTCGATAATAAGTGGACAATTAACAGTTTGATAAATTATTAACAAATTTACACAATCGATTAGTTATAAACATCAAATATATAAGTTATAAAAAGTGATATAAGCTTAATCTAGTTCGAAAAATGATATAGTGAGATAAAACTATAAAGTTTCATATTTTCTTGTTAATGGAGTACTTTATACACATTTCTAATAGGTATACAGTTTTTATACATTTATTTCTAACAATACAGCTCAAGATATAAATTATCTAATTATATTGAAGTGATGTATCGGTTTGGGTCACATTGAATATAAATATCACCTTTTTAACTGTCAGTTATGTTGAATGATGAATAAGGCACAAATGAACTTTAAATATGCACTAAAAGATATTAAATGATTGTTCTTCTTTTGGTTTTCTAAAGAGTAAATTACATTGTTGCGACTAGAGGGTTTTAGGCAATTTAGTAATTAGCAACTTGACTGGGACTAAAAAAAAATTAATTGTCATCATTAGCAGTAGGTTTTTTTTTAATTTTTGCGTCATTTGTGTCAAAATCATGCCTTTAATTTATTAAAATGATGAATACGCGGATATGATTTTCATGTGTAGATATTGTAACGGTAGTACCACCGCATCAGTTAGGGAATATCAGCGACGATATCCAAACCGCTGTCTTCCAGACAAGCAAACGTTCAGTAGAACCTTCATAATTCTTCGATTAACAGGTGCGTTCCCTAAACTGACTTGTGAAAGAGAAATTATGCAAAGAAACAATGCTGCAGAAGTGCTTGAGTTTGTTGAAAATGATCCTGGTACTAATACGGGAAGAATTTCAGTACCTACTTACTGGAGAAAATGGGACAGCCGTGCAAAATCCGAGAAAACGGACTGCATTCCTGCCATTACCAACCAGTACAAGAATTTCTCCCCACGGATCTTTCTCAAAGAGTTCGTCTTTGTGAATGGTGGAGCAATCATCTGGATACTCTTCCAGGAATCCTTTTCTTTGACCAGGCTACATTTACAAGAGATTCCTCTTCAAACCAGAACGACGATGTTCTTTTTACATGATGGTACTCCATCCCATTATGGAAGAGGTGTCGCTAATTTCGTCAAAGAATAGTATCCAAATCGATGAATAGGTCGTGGTGGTCCCATTGGCCACCGCAATCTCCGAATTCCAACCCGTTGGACTTTTCCATCTATGGAAATATATGGAGACCTATTCAATGGAAAAGGCTAATTGCACGGACTAACTCATTAAGAAGATTCATACAGCGTTCGATGAGGTGAAAAACAATATGGAGAGATACAAGTGGGAACGAGAGCTTCGACAGAGGATTGAGTTGTGCATTGAACAAGGCGGTTACATTGAGCACCTTTAATAATTACATTGTAACTTTAGCAACTACCAATACGACCTGACAACTTCAAATCTCGATATTTCATGAATCATTGGGATTTTGGGAAAAGTGAATAGAACTATTTTTGCTTAATATTACTCATATAATTCGTATATGAAGTATCTCGGATACCTCTGCGCTCACCCTCTATACTCAACATAACGTACCATTAATTGTAATAGAATTATAGAATATTAAAATCTAAGAAATTTAACTATGGGTATATCGTCTTTCATTTCCAAGGTACGGACGGACGGTTTTTTTCAAAACTAGTTTTCCTATTATTTGCAAAAGTAGAAGCCATATCGCAAAAAAAAATTGGTAAACCATATGTTGACTGCTCTAAGTGAAATTACTTAGTAGGAGCCATATCGCAAAAAAAAATTGGTAAACCATTTGTTGACTACGCTAAGTGAAATTACTTAATGAAATGTAAGCACCTACTTACACATATGAAGTAAATTATTCTCTGTATATGACATTCTTATTGGCTAGAAATTGACTTTCATCAAACATTTTTAACAAAACGGTCTTATTATACAATTAGAGTTTATCTAATTATTACATTCATGAATACTATCTACAAATTACGTGATTATGTTATTCAACAGATTACTTTGAAACTGTTCAATAACACAATGATGGCAGACGAGTAAGTACTGCAAATTTTTAAGCAAATATTCTAATTTCTAATTGTGAAAGTTAACGTGATGAGACTGTTGAATACGTTGAACAAAACATGTCGTAATAATAGACTTACACGTTTCCTAAATATTTGATATATTTGCTAGAAGCACGGGAATTGATAATATTGACGTATATTTTCTTAGAAAAAAATGGTTTACTAGAAATATTAAGGAAATGTAGCAAAATCTTGTAATGTATATCACATTCAGTCATGATTGGTGACATAAGTATGAGTAGGTATTTAAGTCTCTACGGAATATCTCTTGCTTAATTTTATTTCCCTAAAAAACTCAATACGCAATTATAAGTGTTTTGTTGTAAATTATAATACTGTAAACTATTTCATATCGTTATAATGCACACTAGGCATACGTGACATGGAAAATGGGATACACAGTACATAAATACTTGGCTAAACTGATTTGGCTTGAGTACGAATATAGATAACAATAAAATAAGTCAATAAATTATTTTAAATTAACAATTTGAAGTGGCATATAAAGGGTGTCCCAAACTTCACTCACGTAATTTTGATAGAAACACATGTTTTTAATTAAAAATTGTATATTTTTTATTGATTCATAAAGTATACAGTGTAGAGTTATGTACGGAACATCATATCGGGTAAGTGGCCTCCACGGCTATGCTGGCAGATATGCAATCTTTTATTGAAATTTTCCATGACCGTTTTGCATAAATGCGATTGAACAAATGAACATCGTTTATACAGCTCTCAATTGCCTCCTTCATGGCCGTGGGCCTGTTGGCATAAACCTTAGACTTCAAAAAAGTCCAAAAGCATTGAATAGTATGATCTGGGCGTCCAATTTTGATTACCAAAACGGGAAACTACAAGACCAGAAAATGACTCATGTAGTAACTGAATTGCTTCCTAGACTGTATGGGATGTGGCAGCGTCTTGTTGAAACCACATGTCGTCCACATCTATATCTTGCAATTTACGCACCAAATACTGGATTATCATATCGCAATAGCGAGCACCATTAACTGTTGTTGTCCGACTAGCCATATTTTCGAAGAAGAATAGTCCGATGATGTCTCCAGCCCAATATCCCTACTAAATAGTGATAATTTTGTCGGTTAACGAAACCATCAAGATAAAAATGAGCCTCATCTCTGATGATGATTTTGTTGTAAAAATCAGGATCCACGTGTTCCATAATTCATTCAACGAACTCTCTTCGCTCTGCTGGTCAATAGGCTTCATTTCTTGAGTCATTTGAACTTTGTAAGTAAATCTTTTATGAGAATACACTGTAGAGAGCTTCTGGGAATATCCAGGTCTTGACTACGGTGCAGAACTGATGTTCCTGGACTCTCAGCAACACTCTCACGAACTGTTTCAATATTTTGTATTGAACGACTTGTTGAAGGACGTTCAGAGTGTTTAAGATCATCAATTGATCCAGTCTCCCTGATTTTTTCAATTACAGTTGATGAAGTTCACTATTTCGACCATATTTACGAAAATTGCGAACTGTAGATACCAAACCTTCATCATTTTAAAAATATTTTGGGACACCCGATACCAAAAGGAACTTCATTGTTACCTTAAATATCTACTTACTAATACTAGTGACCTCATTTTTCCATATGTGACTAGTTTAATCTAGTACAACAATTACATTAAATTTAATTCTCAAAAGACGTAAGAGTTTATAAAATAGACTTTAAAAAATATATTTAATTAGCTCCACTAATCCTGCTTTTTACATATATCTACAATATAAGCATTAAATATTCAATAATCTTACCTAATTTTACTTAACATTGTTCTAAACGTGGAAGTACTTTCTGTTATATAAGAATTAACAATGAACATGAGGCAGAATTTTCGTCATAAAAACACTTTTGGCACCTTGAAAACGAAAAAACTAAGAATAAGTTTTCATTATAAAAGTAACCTGTTTAATATGCGAAATAAATCAACAAATCTTATCCCAATATCTGTTAATATTTTTAAGATATTTAAAAGGCAAAATCATTTATTGGTCAGTCCATTATAGAAAGCATTATTCGGTACACTACACCTGAGATTTAATATTGTATTGTCCTTTCACTAACCATTCGTTCTTCTATTTCTAGGTGACAAATACAGAAGGTCGTTTCCGCTCTGTGCATTTTTCTGCTTATATTGATAAACTTCTTGCAAAATTACGTTAGTAAGCTTTCCAACAAAAGCGAGAAGTAGAACAAATTCATTATCAAGATAGTAAACATTCCACTTTTCTTCCGTTAGTTGGATTTTAACATTAAATCTTAAGTAAACACCATTTAAATTATTACACTTCTAGAATTAAGACTTTTGTAACAAAGGATTCGTGTTATATTCAAGGATATATTATTCATTTGTGTTATTGGGAAGTAGATTAGATCCGACAACTTGAGATGCAAGATATATTAAATAATTAGTTAGAAATTGTCAGTGACCTTAAATAATTAAGACGCTAAATGCTAAATAAATACTGTTATACTGTTTATCGTTAAAGTGTTGCTTTTGTGACAAAAATTATTCATTCGTAGGATATAATTAAGAGACTCAAAGGCCAGAGGGTCCAGGTACGAAAATATAAATATTAAGATATTTAATGTTATACAGGGATGGCCAGAAGTACGGAATAAAATTCATATCTTTTGAATGAGTTAATTTTTTTTTAACACGCCGAATCACGTTAACTGATTTTGATTTTTTCCCATCTTTTGGTTATATAATATTTAATTTTTCTTCAACCCCCTAACCCCCAGCTACCCCTACTTTTTTTTTCAAATGGAAACATAAGGCATGAGGGGGCTCGTTGAAAAGCTTATAGAAAACTGAATCCAGCCATACCAAATAAACAAGTTTTATTTTTTCAATAGTAAGGTTTTTAGGGTTGTATAAAACACCTACTTAACAAGTGAAATAAAATTTAATTATCTTCAGTGTTATCCTCCATGAATTTGCACAGAATAAAATAAAGAATTTGAAACTGTACCTATCACTGCTAACGCAAAAAAGATATATTTTTTATGTTGCGTTTTTTTGGCACCACTTACTTGCCAGGCTTTCTGGTTAATTTTTCGCTTTAGTTGTAAATTGGAGTTCGAAACGTTACTATTGTGTCAAAATCAAGTTATTTACTGAATTGCAATGGTATTGTCGGAAAGGCAACGCATCGAAATCTTGATATTGCTTGGATGTGGAGACAAAATAAGAAGTCAGGCTGAAGTGCGCGATTTATTTAATGCGAAATATCCCGAAAACCAAATCTCGCAAGGGACAGTTAGTAAAATATTTCACAAATTTGAGGAACACGGTACAGTACAGACTTTGCCCAAAACTGGACGGGCACGTGCTTTGAATGAAGAAAAGAAATTAGACATTGCATTAGAACTTGTTGAAAATCCTCATACTTCAACTGTTTCATTGGCCCGCAATCACGATGCTTCTCGAACTGCAATTCGAATGTTTCTGAAACAAGAGAAATACCACCCCTATAAGGTATGTCTTGTCCAAGAGCTTTTGGAAGACGATTATGATAGGCGATTACAATTTTGTGAGGAAATGATGAGACGGTGTGACGACAATAATGGTTTTCAACGAGACGTACTTTTTTCGGATGAAGCTACGTTTTATTTAAATGGAGTGGTTAACAGGCACAACTATCGCTTTTGGTCCCAGGAAAATCCACACTGGACATGCGAATCGCATACGCAGCATCCACAAAAAGTTAATGTATGGGCAGGTATCATCAACAACAGAATCTTGGGCCCATTCTTTTTTGAAGAAAATCTTACTGCCGCACGCTACCTGGATTTCCTAACATTTGACCTGATACCTGCTCTAGCTGTGATTTTCCCTCATGAAATTGATCCAGATATACCGAATGAAAGAATTTGGTTCCAACAAGATGGCGCTCCCCCACATTTTGGTATTGATGTTCGAAGATACTTAGATGAAATGTTTCCAAATCGCTGGATTGGTAGACGGGGTACAGTTGAATGGCCGCCAAGATCCCCCGACTTAACACCCCTGGATTATTTTCTTTGGGGATATTTGAAAGAAAGAGTCTACCAGGACAGACCGGATAATATTGAGAATTTAAAGAACAAGATTAGGGCGGAGATGCATAATTTACCAGCTGAAGTCATTCAGAATGCTGTGGACAGCTTTTACTATCGTCTTGGAGAATGCCAAATAGTGAATGGAGGACATTTTCAGCATTTGCGACATTGAGTTTATTTTTGTAAATTATCTAGTTGTTTCAATTTCTAAATGAAAAAAAACTTGCTATTGAAAAAATAAAACTTGTTTATTTGGTATGGCTGGATTCAGTTTTCTATAAGCTTTTAAACGAGCCCCCTCATGTCTTATGTTTCCATTTGAAAAAAAAGTAGGGGTAGCTGGGGGTTCGGGGGTTGAAGAAAAATTAATTATTATATAACCGAAAGATGGGAAAAAATAAAAATCAGTTAACGTGTTTCGGCGTTTAAAAAAAAATAACTCATTCAAAAGATGTGAATTTTATTCCGTACTTCTGGCCATCCCTGTATTTTTTTGTCCAGGAATTTTACTTAGAATTGTTAAGTTATAGTTTTACCAACACTCCAGAACTTTGAGATATTTATACTTATGATGACCGTATTTTTTGACTATGATGATTTGAAATAAAAAATAAAATTTGTTTAAATAGTTACAATTTTAAACTTTACAGAGACGTGCTTGAGGCCAACTATAAAAAATATACTATGAGAAAGCATTGACAGTTAAAAATTATATTAACAACGTAACTCGCAAGTTCAAATGGTATCAATAGTTCTTGGACCTCTTTAACAGCAAACAATTCATGAAATATCAGATTCAAATTAATAGATGGACGAAATAAAACTTATTTTCTACTTGAACCTCGTTGCTGCTTGGTAGATTAAGTCGTTCCAAACCAAGTCCATTAAAAATACTTAATTTATATGAGAAATATTACTAATTTCTTATTATATTAGCACGTTGCGTGACTGGAGATGAATGAAGCCATCAATAAAAAAATAAATGAATGAAAATTTAACTATTTTATATGTTAAAGCTATTATATTTTTCGTGTGGAATTTTACATTAGTAGTTTCAGTATTAACATTAGTGGATATTACTTCACATTTGGCTTTTGCAACGAGATCATATTCAAGATTTTACTTAATTAATCATTTGTTATTAGGCTCTTTTGAGAGTACGTGAGGTAATTAATACAAAGTAAATATTGCAAATTATTATTCATAATATTTTTTTTTTTATTTTTGATACCACAAGTCAATATTTTTATTAAATTTATTATTATTAAATAAAATTTATTTGAATAAATTCATAGTGAAAAATACCCCGTTTTTAAAACTAAAATATTTAAAGGAATTGAATATAAAGTTAATAATAAATATTATCCTTACGAAACTCAAAAGAATTCCATTCATATTGAAGTAAGTGTTTATAAGTCTAGGTGAACAAAAATACTTTTGGTTCTTTAAATTTTTACTTAAAATAAGTTGGATATTTTTAAAGAATCAAATTTAATGTAATTATATTATCCAAATATCCAAAAGTCGATATGTCAGAAAACCAAACAATTCCACACTCCAACTGATAAATAATTTAGTAGATATACAAACAATAAAATTCTTTACCATATTACAATTATTGACCTACCAGAACATGAAGAATGTATTTTATATTCATGTAATACTTTTCTCGACTTGTGAATAATGACATTCTGGTAACATAGTTTTTTAATCGATTGTTTATTTTAATTAATTATTAATTTTAATTATTTATTATTATTTTAACAAGAAAAACAGTTACTGCCGATAGGTTCACACTTATGTGTTATTATTATTCTTATTTTAATTTTACACAACGTTTACAGATATTACAGATCCGATTAGGAACAATTTTATTCATTTGTCACAGAAAAATTTTCTCTCTATATTTAGCTAAAACGGTTAAAAACATATGATGTGAATTTATAATTAGAAATTATTGTTATTATTGTTATTTCTACAGTAGTAAAAATAATACAGTTAAAGCAAGAATACATTTTTGCGGTTTTTCTTAAAAAGCGAGAAATGCTTCCCAATTTTACTTTCAATAAATATATATTTCATTAATTTCTTAAAAAGAAAGAAGAAAAAGAAATATACAGGAGGAGCTTTTTCGATATGACCAGTAAATAAATCTTTACACATTAGGTTTTATTTTTTTAAATTTTGCGTACAAAATTACAGTAAGACTTTAGAAGTATTATTAATGAAATACGAATAAAATTGCAAAACCAGAACCTGGAGTACCATTATTTCAATGATTGAGGAAAATGTGACAAAAAAAAATTAATGCATGATTTTCGTCATTGATTCGTCTGCTTTCAGAATGAATACAGAGAAATATCCAGAACTTCTCCGATGTCACAAGTGTTTAAAAATATTTCTATTAAAATGTGGGATTTTTTATTTTAAAAAGCATAATATTATTGATAGACGACGGAAATATAAATTAATTAGCTCCAATTACTGATATTACTGACAACGGTGTATCACTTGCTCGTGTATTTTCGATCTTTAATTTGTCAACTAATTTATTACAGAAAGCATCTCTTGAGTAATTGCATCATTTTCGAGTTACGTAAACATGAGAAACGTCTCTTTTTGAACAGATGTTAATTATAAAACTTGTAGCTGTAAATAAATCAAATAACGTGACAGGCCATTGGTCCGCATTTTCAACATTTTCGATATTAATTAAAAGTAATAGCAATGATTCATTTTAAAAACACATCGCCACAAAATAAAAAAGTGGGTTAGAATCAGACCAGTGCATGTCATACTACTTTGACCCGCTGAATCCGAATCTACAGTCAGAATACCTGAATCAGTTCGCACCTACTTTGACTTTAACATCAAGACATTCCTCTATAAAGCGGTTTTCCAGATTTCACGCTAACTTGAGTAGTCAGTGACTGGAAAATCATTCGAATTCATGATTTCTGCACCAATAGCTTTATAACCCCATGACCCGGAAACCCCATAGCCCGAGATGTGCGAGAGTTTAGAACTATGAAACTACATGACTGTGAGTTGGAAAGCCTCCATAATCCTAGAACCCTCGTAACCCCATAACACTTGGTATGATGGGATGTACTTATGACTTCGGGTCTGCTGTATAATAGTAATCCTTTACCTGTGGCATCCAAGTTCCTGTATAAACCTATGATCTGGGGCATACAGGAAAAGGTACACTTACAGGGTTATGAAGTTCCAGGGTTATGGAGTTATGACTCAGTGAGATCATATGCTTTTCCAATCACTGATTACTAAAATCAGCATAAATTCTCAAAAATTTATTTCTAAAGGAGTGTGTTAATGTTGGGGTCAAAATACGATCAGCTTCGGCAGTTCAGACTTTAGATTTATATTCAGCGGGTCAAAGTATGGTGTAGGAAACATTGGTCTGATCCACGGTCTAACCCAATTTATTTTTGTGAGGCTGGCTGTGACAATTTTTCTTCATGGGAGCATTAACTCATGTTTATATAAATTTTTCGTCTTATTTTCATAAAAGGAAACACTTTTAAAATACCCTATACAGGAATTTTTCCAATACTGTCCTGGTACGATGGAATATGTAAACTATGTTATGAAAGAGCACTCTCAGGGGTTGAAATTCACACTTCAAGAGTTTATTTCCCTCCGATTCTCACAAACATTTTTATCGCTATAGAGAAAAAAAAATTATAAAATCACCCTAGTTCACAAATTTTGATTCATTATGTACATGCGTTTGCCTCACTCTGTCCTTAAAGTGTGTACAGTTCGTCACGAAACAGCCTATGTAAACTTTCATTGATTTTTTTAAGATAAAACTTTCAGTAATCTACAAATTTACTCAAAACTATTAACTGCCTTCTTTAATTTGAACTTTTTAGCGATTATATAACTTTAACCTACATTAAAATTAAGTAGTCATTATGTTATGTTATTTATGTAATTTCTGTGTAACAGTTAATCGTTTTTGAGAAACTTAAATTACAAATATCAGTATGCATAGCTAATATCAGTATGCGGTTTTATACATCCTGTTAAGTCGTACAAAATAAAATCGCCATCTAAGTACTTACAATCGTTGAAATTGTTATTACTTAATTCGTGTGTCAATAATTTTTAAATTTACATGAGCTCATCGTTTCTGGGTCAAGTGAAGAACTTTTCGTTTATTTTCACTTTCACTTATAAGGTTAAAATAAATATTGGTGGGTATTCTTTAATTAACACAAAAAATGTGGGTGATATCAGGTTCCTCTTTCATGACCCACTAAATGTTTTCACCTTCACCACAATATTCTAACAATGGATGTACATTTCTTATATTTTGCCGGGTGACCCACACCTGCAACAATTAAGACCATAGTAAAAATTTTAATCAATTATATCTGCTATTATTCATTGAAAATGGCTTAATCTTAAGTATGAACACTATTTAGTTCTTTATTAATAGGAATTCACAGCTTGACTTCACTTTCACGCTACATGACTTGACTCATATATTTAAAAGATTTAAAAACTTGGATTTGCCTAATATCCACTGGTAAGTGGCTAAAAACTTTCAAACCTAAACAATTAGGAGAATTTAAGGATATTTTGTACTTATAGTACGGTATATGATAATCATCTTTCTGCCGGGTATTTATTCCATGAATAGTACTTTTTGTTGGAAAATTGTAACGATTTAAATACACATAGGTACACAATTCAAAAATAAAAATTCCTGTGAGTTTTGGCACTCCACACTCCTTAAATAAGCCTCTACACGTATGGGGACACTCGCTATACATCGTAATATCTTTTTTTGAGCAATAAATACATCTGGTGCCAGAGCAGAATTGCCCCAGAAACACACACCGTACCTCAACCGGGATACCACTTTGGCGTAATACAAATTAATAAGTTGATCCTTACCAAGAATTGGGTTTAAGCTTCTAAACAGATAGCACAAAGAATTTAATTTTGATATTAGTCTATTACAATGTTCCTTCCAATTCAAGCACGCATCTAATCTAAAACCTAGAAAAGTTATTGCATTGTCGGTGTCTGACAAAGAGGTATTGTGCACTTTAATATTCATTTTAGAACAATGTTTCTGATAGTTATGAAATCTGATAATTGATGTTTTAATTGGATTGAAATATAAAGAATGAGCACCAAACTAATTGCCTATTTCCTGGAAAGCTGAGTTACATTTTTTCTCCAATGCTTCATTCGTTTTTTCTAATATAAGTAATGAAGTGTCATCAGCATACATAACAAGGCCGTCATCATTAACATAATGTGGAAGATCATTAATATACAACAAAAATAAAATAAAATCTAGACGACCTATCTGAATATTAGTTATTTTATATTGTAGGCAATTAAATTACCTACGAGATTACCTACAATTTAAGGTACCTAGTCATTTATTACTAATTTGTTAACTGTAAAATAAAGGTCGAAGCCGGAAATATTAATTTTCGAAAATTGCGCATTACAAAAAGTTATGGATGTTGATGAAATTTTTGGAAATGACGGTCAATCCAATGACTAACATGTGTGCCATAACTGCCATACGCCGATTCGATTTAATTTTAATTTTGTTTGTTTTTTTCCAACTAGTTATTTATTTACTAAACTTTAATTTACAAGTTAATATCGTAGACATAGGTTCTAATTGATCCAAAGAAAACTTTTACTGCTGCTAGCGCGTTTATTACATAAACTATTAATGTAAAACTTTCTGAAAATAAATGTTTAACTCTTTCTTTAATTGTCTCTAAAATCCTGGACCGATATTTAATTAACAATTAAAGTTATAATAGTAGATAATTTCTATATATATTTTTTTTGCGTAAAAATAAACTCTATTTAAAGCAAAAAGAGTGAATTCCCGAGCGACTTTTGCGTGGCCCTGGAGCAATTTGTCTATAACCTTGTTGTGCACGTCATACTTTGTTAGTTGTAAAGAGCAACTTTTTGAAATTTTTCTTTTTTGATACGTTTCTTTGGATCAATTAGAACCTAAATCTACGATATTAACTTCTAAGATTAACGTTTAGTAATTAAACAATTAGTTGCAAAAAAACGAACGAAATTAATTAACAAATACCTGGAGCAAAAATTTCACTGTCAATCGAATCGGTCTTTGGTACACATATTGGTCATATTGGATTGACCGTCATTTCCATAAATTTCATCAACATCAAACTGATTTTTCCGCATTCAGTAGTAGAGTACTTGATTATTTTTAAATTTTAAAGGTCCGAGTAATAAAAATGTTGTAAAGTTAAGTAAACATTTTATTATTTGTATATTATTTATTCCTACTTAATCAGTTTGAAACGATAGTAGTTTCTTTCTTATTTATCTCGTGAGAGTACAATGTAATTATATTAAATATAAATGCATGGAAGATGCAAAAGTTGATACACAAATCTTTGGAATTGCAACCATGTGCAGAAAAATACCTTTGGCCAAACTTTAAGTGAAGGCTTTAATGAAATTAATAATTCTATGTACTTAAAAACTTAGGTTAAAAATGATAAAAATAAGTTACCAAAAAAATTTCACTTGTCTTGATAGGTTTGTTTTCCAAATCAAATTTCCATTTTTACAATGGATTTTGAGGGAAAAAAGATGATAGACTAATTACACATGTTTTACTAGACGCCTCTGATCTAAGCAAAGTCTGCTAATTTTAAGGCGACGCTCCCGTTTTTCCTGTTCTCTATTTTTATAAATGTCAACTGTTTCTACTAGGATTCTTGGTTTTATGAAGAGTTTTATGTAAACGCTGCGCTTTCTATTATTCTATTTTCATATTATTCTAAGCGTTTGATAAAGCAGAACATTTATTGTACATTTTGGCCGCATTTGTTACTTTATTTGCATGTGAAAGGCAACCGTAAAAATATTTTTACGTCGCAACTAAATTTAAAAGATCGTGTACTATGTATTAGATAAAATCAAGAAACTAAATTTCCAGTAACTCGAAGAATTTCTAATCCTTTGGTCTGAGTTAGCCTAAATGAAACTGAAACGATTAAAATTATTTTTTAACCATTTACAGAACATTACATCATACCAACACAGCGAAACTATAATATGTAATATACTCCAGTTGCCCAACTTTTCGTTAGAACGCGATGAATTTTAACGAACGCACCAGATTTCTTCATTTTAGCTTTAGATGTCACTAGGTTTCACTTACCTACATATTTTTAAAGGAATTAATCAAATTTTAACATAATAACCATATAATTTTCTAAATTTCACAACTGTTGCAGCTTGGATTGTTAGTTATATGGTTAAATGATTTCGTATAATAAATGGGACAGTCTCATATAAACAAGTAAGTGACAGATTCTGCAGACCAATCAATGACAGTCACACTAGAAAAATGTTTCCAATTTGATGAATAAATGTAGTTAGAAATAGGATAAAACTTGCAACTTATATATTTATACAACATTTTATTCAACCATTTGCATACTTTTTTCATTTTTACGACTGCTGTATTATCCGACCGAGCGTATTTTTGATGTGGCGCTGGAAAAAATCCATTTTAAATTCAAGTACCTTCATTTACATGGAGAAGTAGCTTCTCGGTGATAGTAAATGATAATTAAACAATAAAATGTGGCGATTGTACAGTGGAATATTACATTAAATTCAAAGTTAAACAAACTTTAAGTTACTAACTACTTGATTAAGTTAAGTTATGGTCCTTGAGATACTGAACATGGAGCTTCTTATCAAGAGCAAAAAGTGCGTAAATATAATGGATTCTATCTTGATACTTTTATATTAAACAGAGTCACTGATATGTTTGGAAACGGTCGATCTTCTAAAGTAAGATAGCTTTCAAAAAATCATAAAATACAAACGTTTTAGGGTTTTTTAAAATCTATAACAATACAGACAAATTAAGTACACAGGATCAGTCAAAAAGTCATGACGAAACAAAGTTGCTTTTTCTTTAATGGAATACCCTGTATATTATTCCCTACAATTCTTCCCGAAATTCTAAACAAAATTCATATAGCACATCATGTACCTAAACTTAAGCGTCTTCAAGATATCGAACTTTGAAAATCATTTTCTTATAAATTATACAAAATGCTTTAGTCCATCAAGTTACCTTTGAAATTGTCTAGCTCCATAATAACGCTGCGTCGTTCTTTTGTCTAATAGTGATTATCTTGACAACATATGTCAAAAACACTTTTAGTATGAATAATTTTCTCGCAAAAGTGGCACGATTAAGTGAAACCGTATTGAAGTTTTAATGATCATAGGATATGGTGATAGAAGACAAACTTGTGACGAAGTAGTGGATATTTTTCATGAATTGCACCCCGATCGGTAACGTATTTCTAAATCAACCGTTTCAATGCACATATTTTTGACATGTGATAATCACTATTGGACAAAAGAACGACGCAGCATTGTTATAACTAGAAACTTTTAAAGCTAATTTGATGGACTATAAACTATATGAAGGTATTGTTCTTGCTACCCAAGTTTTGAGTACGTCGATGCAAAATCGCCTATGCCTAAGTCAAATTTAACCTTTATTACATAAATTGGTAGTATAAATTCAATAAGTGCGTAGTTGGAAATTTTGGCGGATGCGCAAAATATTTTCAACAAAATTACGTAACGCAAGTCCTCAAAAGCTCGGGTAAATCCGTTACGCCATTCTGAAGTATCGACAACTTTCTCCGACCCGACTGGTTTTTTATTTATATATACCTTTCCTTTTTATTCACTTAAACGTAATGCGTAAACTTCCGAATGGCATCCAAGCAAACGGTTGACTCATTCACGATATTTTCTTCGCGGAGATTTCTTTGGCCGTCTGGAGCACCAGCCCTATTATGTAACTGATGTAATGCATTAAGAAACTCGACAGCTGTAACATGCTTCTCTCTGCATTATGCATGCTGCATGTACGTTTTATTTACCTGCAAGAAACAGGAAATGCAAAAGATTTATTTCGATTTGAATGGATTAACTTATACATAACCACAAATCGGCTTTGTAAAATGGATTTACTTTGTCTCAACCACAAAAATATTACCCACTAAAACACCGAACTATTTATAAAAACTTAATAGCAATTTTATAATATTTTGACACATTTCATTCGATTTCACTTGACTTTAAAGGTATTATACTTCATCAATTTATTCTAAAAATTTAAATAAAATTATCATCAAATCACTACCATATCCGCCTGTGTTCTAATTGTAAGTGCTCTAGCATCCAAAGCGATTTTGGTGGTCGCCTTCATTTATGTTTAATTGCAGTTGCTGCAATTTTTTATCACAGACGTAGCTCTTCCAAATTCAAAACGCCAATTCAAGAAACTTACCTATGCTTTTACTCTTTTTATTTTGGCAAGGTTGTTGATGATATCTTACATGTTTGCTAGTCCATCTTTAAAAATATGTATCTAGATAGGACACACCAAACTTCTCACATTTTGGATTAAATGTCAACAATTAAACAACACAAATATAAAAGAACATTTATGAATTCAGATAACTAATTTTATATTTTTGGGGATAAACCTGGAAGTTTCAATTTTAAAAATTGATGATGTTATTAGATTCACAACGTTAGTAAACGATAATTTATTTATTCCTTTGGTATTGGTCGTTTAAAAAATAAAATACAATTACAAGAAACCTCTAGTTTACTATATCTTCAATGTTTGGTATCTGATGTATGAACATCCACACCAGTTTCGAAATTCTTGCACCTGTGAGCGTACCTATATGCTCTTTGATACCAAGTGTCTGGGCATCCAAATAGAACATGTTATCCCAAGGATATCTTGTTACTGTCCTATTCATGGAGCATATCCCAGGACATTGTTCGTATGTCTTCGAGTCATATTAGGATACTTTATTTTGCAACACACGTAGGTTATCCCATTAGTTTGGTAGCTTATATGCCTACTCTTTGGGATAGCAAATAAGATCAGTACAATTTTGGTATTTCCTTCACATTCTAGCCAATTTGACAAATGACCAGTATTGCTTCTTCAATACAGTCGTACTGAAATTGGTATAATTGACCCTTTTTCAGTAGGTACGTCAGTACATCCATTCTCAATTTCAGTGCATTTGCAGATTGCTGACCATTATTTACTGATTGATTTATAGTTTGTTGAACTATTCTTCAGTAATATGTAACAGTTGGTGGCATTGGTGGCGATGTAGTATACATAGAAGTTCAGTTAGTTCAGGTTTAGTGTTCACTGGTACATATATCATGAGATTTAATTTTCAAAGTTCAATAGTCTTTGAATTTGAAATAACAAACCTTAACTAAATACTAGCCAAATTTGAAGTCCCTAAATTGACAACCTAGGAACTTTAACCAAGTTTCTTAGTGTGTCGCTGACAAGAGTCCCGAAATGTTTCTATTACAGCAAGATTAGAGTGAGAGGTCTCACATTCATATCCATAGGAGAGAAAATAAGGCTTTTGTGGTAAAAACTAGTATATTTGATTATAAGGCAAGTTCTGTACTAACATCTAGATGTTCTGAATGTATCACTTTGTCTTTTCTGGTTACAATTAGAAAAGAAAACGAATCTAGAGTATCTGGATGTTAATACCGAACGAGTCTAGTAGAGGAATTTGACTAAAATTGCATTGGCAACCTTAGATGGATACTGCCGAGGATATTGCATTCTATAGTTATTGTCTTATGACTAGTTACTGGCATGTTGGCTGCCAAAATCGCTAAGAACGATCTTGACTGGAGTTTGTCAATGCAAATCACTAAACATTTAAGTACGTTTATACAAGGTTATATTTCCTTATCTGTTTTACATTCCTTTGCTTCCGTATAATCATGCTTTGTTTTTGAGTATACTAAACTCGTCTAAATCAAAATCTACTTCCACAACTGCGATCGCCAAGGTTATACGTTCGGTTATTCTCTCACTCCAGCATAGCATCTTAAATAATTACTTAGAAAACGGCATCAATAAACTTGCTCAGGCGATTTCCTGCACCCATGACGAAGACCAGTAACAAAATTCTGAAGAGTATTTCACATTACTGGATGAGTTGAAAAATTTGTCATGGTTTTTCCCAGGCAAGGAGTAGCTGTCAAAAAAGGCTCATTTTCAGATGTTCAGATGTGTACCCTCACATCACTTTGAAGTTACTGTCGCGGATTTAGGTAGATCGGTTGTCTCTTCTCTGTTATAGTCTCACGGTTTGCGCCATGATGCGGACTTTGATCGGTCTGACTAGCTTGTGGTAGCCTTAGCATATTTACGGTGTCACAGACCCTCATAATTTGTCCGGAAGGATCATTCCTGTCTAGATCCATTTTCACACGCGATGGTGGGACGATAGTTGCCTGCCTGCCGATGAGGTGGTTCCCAATTACTTTTAACGTTAGCCACGAGCGACGTCAGGGAGAGACGCTCAGATTTTCGTTTTTCCTCCATTGTGAGTTGTCTAGTTTTGCTCCGAGTTTGTGTTCCACGGTCTAATTTGTTTTTGTTTATCTTAAGACGCACTTTGGACACTTGCACTTTATTTTAATAAAGACGTTTGTATTACTTTAAATGTTTTGTGTAACGAGTCTTAAACGGAACCCTGTATATACCACTGGCGTCTACACCCTAGTATCTGAAAGCCACTATCTTTACGCAGGCTAATAGTGTACGGCTTTGTAAGAATAGGCAGCGTGAAAGCTGTATATGTGGGCGTTGAGTTCGGTTTGGTAATTTTTTGGAGAATACAACTGGAAATGCGGTTTAAAAATTCATGACCTTTATTGATTTACTTAAACAGTGACACAATGTATGCAATTCTGTAATTACTAGATATGCAATATGAATCCTTGAGATTCGGTCGAGTGCAAACTCTGGCCAGGCATACGTGTTGGATTACGATGAAGAGTTATAAACATTTGGGTCGTGCTGCATGTACAAGCCAGACATCCGTCCTCTGGGTTAATAAACTGGAGGAAACCTGGGATGATGTTCGCACACTGCCCAGGTGGAATTCGTTAGGCGGCCTGTATAGGTCGGTTTAGTTCCAGAAATTTTGGAACTGGAAAAACTGCGAATACGGCCGTTTCTGAGGCGTTGAAGGTCTGAAACTTATGTGAGTTAATACCGGTCCTAAGGTCATTTAGGGGTGTGGATTTCATGTCTCCAGGATGTTGTCATTTTCGCGCCTTTTTTGGAAAGTGAGGCGAAAAATTTTGAGGCTTCTTGCACTCATAGGCGTGACATTGTTATGGACGCCGAAGGCACGATTCTGGTTTACGATACCTTACGAGTTGATTTGTTTACGAACCCTCATTTTAGCGGAATTTTCTATCTGTTTTATATTCCCATTTTACGGCGGGAACTGCACCATATGGCAGGCCCGATCTGGCCAGGTCGGGAAGTCGGCAAAACCCGACTTATTTTGGAAGATAGGCCCCCAAACAACTAACGAGACGCCAAAAGTATAAGAAATTTTTTTGTAAATTCTTGAGATATAGCCACCGTAAATTGAAAAGAAAAAAGGATGTAAAAATTAAAATTAAATCTTTTGTAGAAATGGGATTTTCCCAGGTCAAAAAATAACACAAATTTTATTATTTTGCCCCATATCCCTATAAACAGTGTACTTACAGGAAAGAAAGAGAGAAATAGACATATATTCCAAAACGTAAGCTCTTTAAACTAATAAGTCCTTTATCTATAAGCCGTGGGCCTGGAGGAAAAACGAGAGAATTCGAAATTAAATATAGCCAAACTTAAGCCAAAAAGAAGATCAGTGTTCCGTGTGTAGGTCTATACTATAAGAATACAGATCCCGAGAAGAGAACAGAAAAAATAATGATTATAATAATCAAAATTTATACAAAATCGCGGTTCGAAATCTGAAAGATAAAGAATTGTCTAAATCTATCTAAACTCTAATAACAGCATGCTTTAATTTGCAGAAAGTGTTGGTAACGCCCAAGTCAGAAGTCAGCGATTTTTATTATATAAGTAAAACCGCAACATACAACTTTACAATTTATGATTTAGGCAGCAATCAAGGCTACTGCTATATATGGCATGAGCAAATATCGAAGAGAGGACCGGATGAAATTGGAAGTTGTTTATGGATCTTTTTAAAAAGTGTTAAAGAAAATGGCATACGAAAGGTTATTCTTTATTCCGACAATTGCGGTGGTCAAAACCGTAATCGTTTTGTTTTTGCGATGTTTGCTTATGCATCAATGAGTTGAGATTTGGAAATAACACACCGTTTTTTTGAAATTGGCCACACGCAGAATGAAAATGACAGCATGCATGCTGTGATTGAAGTTGCAAAAAAAACGTCACTCTGCTATATACACTCCTGATCAGTGGATTAGTCTTATAAAAATGGCCAAAATTACTGCCCCACAGTACAAAGTAAAAGAAATGTCTCAAGAAGATTTTGTAACTTTTAAACCAATGGTAAAGAAACAAAACTGGAAAAAAGATATTACTGGAGAGGCTGTAAAAATCAGCAAAATCAGAGAAATCCACTACGATTCAAAGTCTCCCAATAAAGTATTTTTTTGTATAATTTTGGAGAAAATCATAAAGATAGACTTACAAACAAAAAATACACGCAAACGCGAAGAATCTCAATTTCCAGGATTGTAACAAGGTTTGCTGCCAATTGATGGTAAAAAATTAAGCGGTCTTTTGGGTCTGTGTAAGGCTAATTTGATACCACCGATGTATCATGGATTTTACAACTCCCTTCGGCCTTATAGTAAGACTGACCACCAGGAACAAAGTAATATTGACCAAGAAGATGACTCTGACTCTGAATCATAATAAATTTCCCTTTTATGTTATTATTGATTATTAACAATTATTTTTTTTATCCAAAAATAGAAAATGTTTAATTTTTCTGTACCTTATTAGTGTAACAAGTTGTTTCTCAATAAAAATTTTATCCACGAAAACTGTAGTAACTCATTCAAAATCAATTTTTTTCTTATCCTAAACTATTTTATTTAAATCACAATAATTAATTAAGACCTAAACAATAATTACTTTGTTAAAGAAGAACGATTTAGCTCTTGTAATAAAAAAATAACGTACATTATTATTTTCTCAACTATTCAAATACAATTATCTCAGTATAACCAAATTTGAGATACGACAGTTTTCCTTGGGAAAGTCAATATGTACTTACCCTAATAACAGACAAAACCAAATAGGCCCCGATTTCGATTTTTCCCGACGGCCCCCGAATGAGCCAGACCGGGCCTGCCATATAGGTTTCTCTTGAGGCATTGTGCGGATATTCAAAACATGGGCGAAATTTCTCGCTCTGCACAGTACATACATTATGGCCTCGATTGTGGCTCAAACAATGGCGGAAAATGTGAATATCTCAACACCAACGAGTTGGACGAACCAGCCGTTGTTCCTACACTGTTACCACTCCAAGAAACAAAAAAATGTACAGGGTGGTCCAGATTTTAATAGACTTCGGGAAAGTACTAATCGAGAAAAATTGACATCACTTTGCTCTATGAACATAGGTGCAGAAAACCACTGTTTATGGCATACAGGCCGTTGAAATTATAAGAAAAATAAAGTAATTTTTTTAAATAACTGAAAACCCGCTACATCAAATTTATTCGGTACACATTTTTCACTATCATACCAAACAAGTCGAGGTCATCTTTCAAATAACACGAACAACAAGTAAAAGTTAAATGAAAAACAAACAAATAGAATCAATTGCTCAACGTGTCCACATCTAACCTCAATGCATTTTTGGCATTTTTGCTTGAAATTAGTGCAGACTTCATTTAACCATTGCACTAGCTGATCTCTATTTGCTATAAGGACGGCATAAACGTCATTTTTTAGATTACCCTATATAAAATAATGCAAAATATTTAGATCAGATGATTTAAGTGGCCAAGGTATGGGGTCATTCCGATCAATCCATCTGTAACTGGAAGAGGCTATTGTCCAAAAAATTTAAAAACAGATCAGAATTTTCATTTTGTCTAGGTGGCAAGATATGAAGTCCATAAAGATTATCCCTATAACTCCTATCCATACATTTATTCAGAACTCTTGTTGAAACCAGCGACGTCGCACACTACATGCGGGTTTTCGTGTGCCCAAATATGATTGTTCTTAAAATTAGAAACAACAGTTTTACCGAAGCACGCTTCAGTCCACAGTATTCTATGTATGAAACTGAGATTTTCATTCCATTGGTTCACCATCCACTCACGGCACTCACAGAAGCTTAGTCTTCTTTGATTGTCTCCTGGCAGAAGATACTGGTTGTAAATGAAAGGCACGGCAGTAGTCCCGGTCTTTTTCGCCAATCCCAGTTCTTTAAAATTGGCATATATGTTTATATAAACTTGACAATTGGGGAGTCTCCTATTGGGAAATCGCCTTTGCTAATCCCGGAAAGCATCTCTGGGCGTTACCGTTACAGAACCCATAGATAAAATAAATATTCGCATTCTTCATTGGTAAATGTTGGAGGCATAATGATTAAGAGAAAAAACTTACTATAAAAATGAGATATTGTCAGCTTTGAAAATAACTTAAACAGTAATAGAACTACTATGATATACTATACTATATAGTTTACTAGGTCTATGAGTAATATGGATGCTTTACAAGAATATTAAATGTCATTTTTGATGTCTGCCAACTACGTTTTTAATTTCTTCCTTATAGTTTATAGGCCAGGAAAATAAGCTGGGAAATGATCATTTCGCGACTTTTTGTTTCGGCAAGCTGAATTTATCACTATAGATGTTAAATATTATGTACAATAACATTTTCGTTTCCACAGTCATAAAAATGGGGGGAAGATTGTTTACAGGGTGGTTAATTGTATAATTTTTCTCTTATAACTTGTTTCCGTTCATTGCCACGAGAAAACAGTAAAGTATTTTTTTCGTCTTCAAAAGACCTACAAAACTAGCACTCCAGCATCAAAAAATATTGATTAGATCAAAAGTTATAAGCAGAAGTTTATTTATGACTTTTGAATTAAACATTTGTAAACTGCGTTATTATTACCAGAAAGTTTTGACATCACATCCTCTCATTCCTTATCACTGTCTAATACTAATAACTCACACAAAATCTGGAATCGGTAAGTTGAATACTTTACAAGTTATGGCCTTATAAACAAATTAACTAATTATTAGTCTGGACGATCCCGAGGTATCTTCTACAATCGCACTGATTTTTTTCATAGTAGATTTCATAATAATATATTGAACTCTATCATTTTTTTTTAATTTCAAATTTGCAACCTGGATTTTTTTTTATTTTTTAGCTAGTTGCTAAATGAAATATACGACGCACGAGCGTGATATAGATTACACATTATTGGAAAGCTTATGAAAAGAGCTTTAAGTTAAAAAAAAATCGGCAAGATTCGTTGAAAAACAACCGAGTTACAGACTGTCAAAGTTGACGGCCTATTGTTAAACAAATTAGGTTGATAGAAGTGTGATAGAAACGGACAAAAACTTTCGCAAGGAAAGAAATAAATAGAATTTTATAGCACCTATTTTATATCGGCAAATTCAACTGCTTTCGTTATTATTAATTAATAAAATTAATTTGTGCTTTTAAATAATAAATTAATTTGGCATACCTGATGTTACAACAACTGTTCAAAATTTTATCCACCGACGTGTAAACACATTGGGTTTGTCTTATTCAGTTTCTACTAACACAAATGTAGTCTTGCTTCACCATAAATTAAAACGGTATCCATCAACTTTGAGTTGCTATACACGCAAACCATTTTTGACACTACTAAAAAACTATTGTACAGATAACAGGTAAACACTATCACAAGGACCATTGTAAAATCCGATTTCAGTATTCGGAATCACTGAGGCCACATGGTTCTCCACGCATATTGCGAATGAAACTAGACTACAGTTGTCCAGCGATGTAATGCTTGAAAGTACTACTTCAATAATGTTTTTCTCGAAAACTAGATTTTAGAAAAAATTTTTTTACGATATTGACCACTTCTCATGCCGCATCTATTCCCAAATTTTTTTTGGATAAGCTGTGATTCACCCTGTATACTTTTCTTCAAATTTCTCAACATGAAGTATCTAAACAGGAATTAGGAAAATAACAGCAAAACACACTTTATTAATCATTCCATTGTCTTTATTGCAATATTTTTAATAAAGAATTCAAAATCAAATATAAAAGCAGATTCACTTTTAAGCATAATTCTTGAAAATACAAAAGAATGAAATATAAATTAAGGTACTCAATATAAGGTTAAATGCTTGTGTTATATTCTTCAATACATTTAAGGTTTACAGTGATGCAGATAACGTGGATATAGACAGGCCTCTCTAATGTGATACCTGTTCAACAACCAACACAGAAGTCTTTCCAAACCAAGTCCGTATCCCCCATGGGGACAGGTCCCATATTTTCTTTGGTCGTTGTACCAAAAGTACGGAGCAGGGTCAATGCCTTCACGTTTGTATCTAGCGTAAAATGAAAATTAAAATTAATATATAATAGGATATAATGAACAAACTAAAAGGGGTAATATTTAAAAAAAAAAATCAGATGACTTACAAACAGGCATGAACCAAACATAAAATTCTTTAAATGGAAATCTGCATATTTCAAATGTTTTAAAAATATATATTTTTTTTATGTAAAAATGTCCTAAACAACAAAATACAAAATAAAATTCTAAAATAAAGCGTTTTTTACGATTTTCTTACCACAATTAAAGATGCTTACCCTTCCAACAATTCATCTAATTTCCATATCCTCATAGAACCGCCGACAATTTCTCCAACATTTGGCAACAAAACATCTACGCTCTCTGTTAACTTGGAGTCTTCTGGACATTTACTCATATAGAAAGATTTTATGCTGACTGGAAAGCGACACAGCATGATGGGCCTATTGATTTTATCAGTCATTTTCCTTTCGGGCATCTCTGGAATGTCCTACGAAACAGTATATAATTTTTTATTACACAAGACATTATTTAAACAAGAAAAAGTAGAATTATTTTTTAAAAGTACCTCTCCGAATTCATAAAATGTGCCATCCTCTTTTGTAATGTTATTTTTCTTCAGATATTCTATAGCATCAGAATAGTTCATGCGAAGGAATGGTCTCGTAGGTACTTGGAAGTTAGGGTTCAATTCATAGACGATATGGGCATAAGGCGATTTTAACACTCGATCTACTACATCACAGATTAAATCTTCTAAAGCATTTAGGAGGTCCTCAAATGTAATGAAAGCCAATTCTCCTTCTATATGTGTATACCTAAAACGTATTTTATGTAACTAATTTTATTATCTATTAATATTCATATTTATTAATTATATTATTAAAAAGAAACCTATTGGAAAAACAATCTTTAAAATATAGAAATAGTTACATAATTTAGCATGAATTTTGTGTCGGCTTTTAACCAAAAAAACATTATGCAATATTTTCGTATGTTGGGTAGGTTTTTTTTGTTAGTCATATTTCCATAGATTATTTTTATTCTGCATAATTATTAATAACTAAGTTCTCTGTGGCTTTATTTCTTTAATTAAATTATTATAGTAGGTATATACATAAGTTAATTATATTTAACCCTGTTTGTCTAGTATGTAACATCTGGCCATTTGAAAATAGTTTCATGGACCTCCCTAAAGAGAGAACTCCACTTTGGCAGTTACAGGTGTTATGTAGTTTAGTTTTACAAAATTTTATGAATGCTTAAGTTGCAATTTGGCAAAATTAATTTTTATTCATATGTCTGACCCTGACTGTTCTATTCTTGACCAAAAAAAGAGTATAAAAATATTGGAAATAGATTAATGGGGTTGGATGCCACAAAAAAAGTTACAGCCTGGGTAAGAGTGGAGAAAAGTATAAACCACGGGGTTGAAAAAAAAAACTTTATACAACATAAAGGGTGATTCACAAATGGTGACCAAGAATGAAACCTCATATTCTTTGGTGAATTTTAAGGGGGAGTCTTTCCTAAAGAGTTTTTATCTAGAATGCCTCGTTAAAAAGTTACAGGTTCTTAAACATCAAAAAATATTTTTTATTTCTTTAAATGATTTAAAAACTAGTAAGTAAAATAATTTTAAACTGAGCATACGTATTTATGTAAGCATTGTCCAAAATCTGACTCCATTTTTGAAAATTTAGATGCTTCAGTGGCGGAGATACAAGGTATCGGTGGCATATTTTTCTAAATGAAATAGTATGCCACTGCTTTACAGTAACAACCATGATATTTTCGGATTCGTCTTTCAATTTTCTATAAATTACTATTCACTTATGTTTTTCGAAAAGACTGATTTTCGAGTAAAACTTAAAAAACCAACTGAAAACACCAGACCATTGGATTTCTTCTTGAGGAGTGCTGTTAAACGGCTGGTATACAGTGAAGAAATTAATACACTTGAGCAGTTAGAAGAAAGAATAAATAATGATTTTCATCAGATTCAAGCAACAATAAATTTCATTTTCGTTACTAAAAAGATGTCGCGCCTGTGTTTGTGCAAATGGAGGTATTTTTGGGCATTTAATCAAATAAAATAATTAAAATGATGACTAATGTTATTAATTTCTATATTTGAAGAAATAACCGAATGATTAGTGCTTGTCATGTCATTTAAGTAAACATGATTTCAGTTGATTTTTTAAGTTTTACTTGAAAATCAGGCTTTTTTTGAAAAACATAAGAGAGTAGTAATTTGTAGAAAATTGACAGACGAATCCGAAAATATTATGGTTCTTACTGTAAAGCAGTGGCGTACCATTTTATTTAGAAAAATATGACACCGATACCCTGTATCTCCGCCATTCGAGAATGTAAATTTTAGGAAAAGTCCTCAAATTTTGGTCAATGTTTACATAAATATGTGTGCCCAATTTCAAATTATTTCGGTTACTAGTTTTTAAATTATTTGAAAAAATTAAAAATAATTTTTGAAAAACTTTATAGGAAAGACCCCTTAAAATTCACCAAATAATACGAGGTTTCATTTTTGGTCACCATTTGCGAATCACCCTGTTTATAATTTATACAGGATGTTTCAGAAAACATGGGCCAATGCTCGGGGCAGTTTCCTAACCTAGAAACAAGATAATTTTTTATATCAACATAGGTCCGATTTCACTTATTTCCTTAGCTACAGGGTGTCAAAATAAAATGTTTTTTCAAAAAATTTAGATTTCCACTTGAGGGAAATAAATGAAGTTAGCACAATTAACTATTTACAACCGAATACACATTCCTAGGTATTATTATGTTGAACATGAATTACAGGACCGGACTTACTGGCAAGCAACGAACTTTTTGGAAACTGCTGGATTGGAGAGGTGGTCCAATTGCGTAGCCGCCTCGTTCCCCAGATATAACACCCACAGATTTCTACCTCTGGGGACATGTGAAAGAGCTTGTTTATAAAACTCCTGTCACTTCAAGGGCAGCGTATATCAGATGCATTCGCTTTAATTCGCCGAAACATAGGAATATTTCGACGAGTTAAGTCAATTTTTGGTCAAAACTGAGCTAGAAATTAACCCATGTAATTATAAATTAAAAATCTCAACGGAGAATAATTTTTTCTGTGATAAAATCCAAGGGTTTGCAAGTAAGTCCACTCCTGTAATTCATGTTCAACATAATAATACCTAGGAATGTGTATTCGTTTGTAAATAGAATTTCATTTAATTCCCTCAAGTGGAAATCTAGATTTTTGGAAAAAATATATATATTTTTTTAAAACTTTGATACCTTGTAACTAAGGAACAAAACGAAATGGAACCCATGTTGATATGAAAAAATAATATTATTTTTAGATTACGAGTCTGCCCCCGACCTTTGGCCCATGTTTTCTAAAACACCCTGTATACCTCCTTTTATCTATTAAGATTCACCACTAACAAAATGATACAAGGTCTATATTAATATTTGGGAAATGGCAGAAAAATAAAGCTTTGTAACTCAGGTTGATGGCTATTTGGTAGGGATATGTGGGTAAGGGATTCTGAGAGGAAAAATTGACCCTCAGAGCTTTTAAGGAAATGATTCCAGAAACACACGGGAAAGCTGACGCTCTGTTCTCGGACGGAAGGGGTAACAGAAGCTCTAGGCACAGACGGGAAAGTCAATGCTCTGTTCCTAAATGGAAGGAGTAATGCGAGCCCTAGAAACAGGTAGGTAAGCCGATGCTCTGTTTCCAGATAGAAAGGGTAAGAAAAGAGCAAGGTAGGTAGGAAAGCCTTTCTTCGTGGTGAGGAATACTCATCAACACTACTGTCTCTCCATGGTTGGATCTCCGCTTTTATAACCGATCGGTGACACAGACAATCTGTTCACCGGATATTAGTGCTTAGACCTATGTTAAATACAAAATTAGGTTCATACATTATTAACATAGGAAAAGACAATCATTCATCAAATAGGAAAAGACAATCGTTCATCAAATATTAGCGTGTTATTAAATTAATTGGGGTTCGTTACATGGTACTTGTTGATCTAATTAGGATTATCTGGATATTCCATGGCATACGGCGATTTTCTTTTTTAGCAGTGGCTTTTCAGAAAATCATTTCAGGAATCTTTTCTTTTTTAAACTTTAGTGTCTTAAAAAAAATTTTAAATTTATTAAGATTCTTTTTAAGTTAAAAAATCTAGAACAGTGAAAGTGGCTGAAAATGATGACAGTTAGCCAATGTAATTTATTATATTTACATATAGATTTTTACAATTTTAGGACCGTAAGCACACTATTATTTACAATTTACAATCAGCATTCAGTAATAGTCTAATTTTCATCATCAGATGAAACTTTATAAACTTAAAACTTTATGACTGTATACCTAACTGTTTTAGAAATTGAGAAAATTTTAGATATGAAGTTTTAAGTGATGATGATTAACGTTTTTAATAAAAAAAACTAAATAGTTTTCTGAAAAAATAGTTTCCACAAAAAAGACAGTAAGCCATGAATGATATTAATTAATTCAAGTACATCTAGAAAGCCCATTATACATAAATTAAAATCATTCAAATTTTGAGGCGAGTCACACATTTTAAAGATGTGGAATGGTTTTTAATGAGCCATGCTGTCCACAATTTCATTTGATACGAATTAAAAAAATAATATAATTAATATATTATACCTTTAAAATAAAGCAAGAATTAATAGAACACCTTGTGTATTCATAAAGATGATAAAGATTCTTATCATTCAGTTAAAATATCAATGATGCAATTCATAGTATTACGTAATATTGTTTGTATATTTATACATTTTGTGCTAACAATCTGTATTATACAAACAAAATATCAATTAAATATTTAATTTAGAGTAGATAATAATAATAATATTAATATTGATGAGTGCAGTTTTGTTAATATTTACTAAACATTTGCGCAGACACAATTCAATTTAAATTACATTTAAATAATAACTTACTCAGCTAAATGACGCCTCGTTCTACTTTGCTCCGCTCTAAAGCTTTCTGCTATGCAAAAGACGTCACCCATAGATGGAAGGCAGGTTTCAAGATACAGTTGTGAACTTTGTGTTAAATATGCCTCTTCTCTAGAACATAATAACCAATATTAAACAATGAATTTCCATTTAGTCCCTTTAATTTAACATCATACCCAAAATAATCTAACTTGAATAAAGTAGAACCACCTTCCACTTGAGTTTGAACAATGGATGGAGGAGTTACTTCACAATATCCTCGATCTAAATAATGATCCCTACAAATCGACGAATTAAACTTTTTTGTAACCAGTCTGATTCCCACCTACCTAAAAGCTTGCAGTAGAACTGATCGAAGTCTCATAACTTTCGATGTGTTTTCTCCACGAATCATAATGTGGCGGTTTTCAGCTTGCACATCAGGTAAGGCCTGTTCATTCAATATAGAATCAGCCCCACCAGGAGGGGCGAGTCCTATTAATTCCCAGTAGTCAACTATTAGCTCATGACCACCAGGAGCCTTAAATATAAAATGAATTATAATATTCCATTCAAAATTCATTCTTCAGTATAAAATATTTTTGGCTCACCGTTTTACCTTCTGGTACTTTTTTAATTATACCATAGAGAATAACTGATGACTCAGTTTGCAGAACAAGGGCATCATAGGTATGGCAAAGAACATCATTCAACACAGCTTGCAAGAAACCTGTGCCATCTCTAAGAGTTATAAACATAAGGTTTTTCCCTTGTCGTCGAATTCTATGAGCCCACCCATATATCTTAACTCGCTGGTCTCTGTATTTTTCACCTAAAATAAAGGAATATTAACTTTCAGTTAACAAATTCTCATAAATTTTAAAAATGTTATATGTTTTAAAATTACATTATATTAACCTAATCACAATATATTTTAATTAAAATGTATATTACCTTGGTAAATCCTAATTCTCTGCGCTTCTGGTAAAGATTTGTCTTCAGTAATAATATATTTCTTTGCCTCCTCTAGGTTTTTTGCTCGTTTTTCCGCATCTTCTTCCTCCTTTTTTAATTTTTCAACCGATTTATAATTTTCTCTAATCCAAATCTTTTGAATTTTTTTAATTTGTGACTTAGCAGCCACATCATATTTAACTCCTTCCTCTTTACCATCTACATAAATAACAGGAAATGGTTCAGATCCAGCTTTTCGCATTGCTTGAAGTATGGTTTTAAAAGGTTTTCCTTCAGAGCCATCTCCAGTTTCATCATTGCCTTGGGATTCCGAAGTATATATCGCTAAAAAAATTAAATTATAAGATAACTAAGTACTGCAGACAAACTTATTGATTTCATACGTTGGTTATTTTCACCTGACATGTTTTATTTTAATAATTTAAGTTTAAAAATAAGAAAAATGCAATTTCCTCTTGATGCAATTAAAAGCAGAAACGAAGGTGATGCAACTATCAGAACTTATTACAGTTTTATACTACAAACTCGGTAACACGTCGACGTCGGCAAATATGTTATATTTGTAAAAATCAGGTTATGGTACTTATAGCACGTTATAGTTCCTTTCTTTTCATACGTCAATTGAGTCAGGTCTGCGGGCCTTTCGATTTGGCAAAAATGGTAGCTATTAGTAGCTAATAGTAACTTATTGTTGGAGTCACTCTGAACTGATATTAGTTGCTAATAGGTACTAATTTTGCCAAAACGAAAGCCCTTCTGGCCAGTGGCCACATTACTTTTATAGAAGTATGTGGGTCTGGCGGGGTGATGACTTGGTGGGGTTAGAAATACTTAGATTAGAGAGGAAATACCAGTGCAGGTTTCTGAAAATTAACTTGTAAGAATCTCGAATTTGATAGTATATACAGTACACACTAAAATCGCAGTATATTTTCCATTGCGTCACAAGCAATATTCATATGACTAAAGGCTCTTGTACGCGTTTGGCCAATGGGTTGGGCTAACGTGTACTAGACCACTTGGTGTAATTTGCTCGTTGGCGGCCAGCATTGGCTGGCCAGCCGAATGTTGTCGGTTTTTCGTGCACACATCAAAAGACATTGGTGCAATCCGCCAACAGTGTTCACACGTTGGCCTCTTCTTCATTACGTAGTTGCCGTTTAAGCGGAAAGGATAGTGTTGCAGTTTGCAATAATTATATTTATGAGCTACGATGGCGGTATGGAATAGTGGTTCTTTGGTACACATTTCTATAATTATTAAAAGTACTGCACAAATAAATTGTCGCGGCCGCGACAGTTTCTACGCTCGTTAAATGGCCAATGCAGAATGAGCAACGCTAATGTAAACAGTGCCCTCATTTTTGGCCCAACTCATTGGCCCAACTAGTTGGCCAAACGTGTACAAGAGCCTTAAGACGAAAAGGTTGTTTGCCACCTTCATAAAGGATGACACCACCAGAGGAAAATGTTCCGTCACATTATGTGCAGAACAGAGCATCATCCCCCATAGGCCTAGTAGTTTTAGTTTATAAGGTCACAGTCATATATGTATAGAAAAATGACTAACAAAAAAAACGTGTGTCCATTATGGAAAACACAACTTTTTCAACTTTTTGAATCGCTATATCAGAAATGGTGAGTCGGCAAGAATACCTTTTCTATGATTCCTAATAAGATTGCACAGTTTTTGACAACTAGAACATCCTGAAATATATAGAAGCCATCATTCCGAAGAACATCGGCAACGTTACTGGCTAATAGAGGAGTTGATGTATTACTACTCAAGAGACATGCATGGTGGGTTGAAATCAGCCACAAATGCAGAAAGTTATGTTGTTGACAATTTATGTAACAAAAATGAAATAGCCAAAAGGATTCTTTACAATGACATTTCAACTCCAGGTTCTGATAGACTTTATAAACTACTACTAGTTTACTAGGTCTATGCAGATTCTAGTAGTACGTTCGCATCATGCTGTTTTAATGGATCAGTCAGATAATACTGAGACTGAGCCTCCGATGACGCGAGAGGAATAATTATCCAGATTTTATAAATGTTACTAAATGCCCCTGCCCGCTAACCTTTTCTGTTTCAGAGACAGCCAGGATCAAGAAACGAAGACAACGACACACACACACACACATACACACCCCCCATACCCTCCTTTCCCCTCCTCTCCCGCGCTAGCCTAAGGGCCACCTTAGCAAAGCGCATCCCAGGCTGCATAGCCGCACTACCCTACCCAACCATACCACACATAAACATGACACTACCCCCGGGGTTTACACAGACGAGCCGGCGAAGCAAGAAGAGCGCCAGAAGAAAGGGCCCTAGCCGGCGGGGCCCAGCCAGGACAAAAGGAGGTCCCACAAAGCGCCTACACCGGCCGCATTTGCGGTCGGGGTAGACGACGGATGGGGCCCACCTACGAAGGCTGTCCAGGCCTACACGAGATGAGGCAGGATAAAGAGGGATAATCCCCCTCGATCCCAAATCATTGAGGCCAATTTCTAGCCATAGAATAATGGCGGCGCGGCGTTACTAAATGCAGTAACTGTACAATTACTAAATATTAATTCATAATAATTAATAAAATGTAATGTTCATCAAATATTTCTATGTATTTGTTCATAAAATCTGCATTTATAACCCAAAATCCCTTTTTTCCCTAGGGAGGTAAGTTACCTCACTTACCTCCTTAAAAACAATGTATTAATGGTCCATTTACCATGGTGGGAGCAGATATAATTATTTTTTTACTCTATGGTGAAAATTAACTATCGTCTGCATCCTTAAGATCTATGACAGAAAGTTGGAATTTGGAAACAAGTTTGAAAATGTTTATCATAATTCAAATAATATTCATTAGAGTGACTGATGTTTTAATACGAATAATAGGTATTTGTGTCTCTAATTGTAAAATTTAACTTTATCAGGGTAGATATCACCAAATGTGTATGTAGCTGAAAGGTGGGAAAATTTAAATGACCGGTAACAATTATAGGTACTTTATTTTTAAACTGTAATATTTGGCAGCCTTGTAACATGAAAATTTTCTTCCTTTTTCTCAAACACGTTGTGAAGTGCGTGTGAAAAATGAGGTATGTTTGGAAAATAAGTTTTTATGTATAATATTCTGTATATATTTCTTTGAAAATTGTTTCTTTAGTGTTTCATGGACATATTTTGACAAAAAATTTCTAAATGAAAGCTAAGTAATGTAAACATTACAATGTCTGAAATTGCACCACATGGTGTTTAGAGGTATTAATAAACATAAAAATGGCCATGATAATATTAACATTATTAACTATAATTATTTTTCATTCATATTTGAATTGCAAAGAATTCACGAATAACAAACATACTCGATGATTAATTACATTTTGATTTTACTCGACCTATTTTTCAGTTCGTTAAAACTTCAGAAGAGGTTAGCAGCCTCTGTTATGAGATGTGGTCGCAAAAAAGTATGGTTGGATCCTAATGAAGTGAATGAAATCGCAAATACAAATTCAAGTAAGTTAATTAGATTGTTATATTAACATAAATTTCAATATAAAATTTTTCAGGGCAGAACATTCGCAAATTAATTAAGGATGGTCTCATCATTAAAAAACCAGTTGCTGTACACTCACGTGCCCGTGTACGTAAAAACACTGAAGCCCGCAGAAAGGGTAGACATTGCGGATTTGGTAAAAGAAAAGGTACAGCAAATGCCCGTATGCCTCAAAAGGTAAGAGTGAAGACATTTGTGCCACATAAATTGTATGAAGCTGTAGTTCAAAACAAAAGGGCATTCAGCATACTATGAAATTAAATTTTGTTTCAGGAATTGTGGATACAGCGTATGCGAGTCCTCAGACGTTTGTTGAAAAAGTACCGTGAGGCCAAAAAAATTGACAGACATCTGTACCACGCATTATACATGAAGGCTAAAGGTAATGTCTTCAAGAACAAGAGAGTTCTTATGGAATACATTCATAAGAAGAAGGCAGAAAAAGCTCGTGCAAAGATGTTGGCAGATCAGGCTAATGCCAGGAGACTTAAAGTTAAGCAAGCCCGTGAACGTCGTGAAGAACGTATTGCCACTAAGAAGCAGGAGGTTCTTCAAAATTATCAGCGTGAGGATGAAGCCGCTGCTACTAAAAAATAAGTTTATATTGTAATATGGCTAATAAAAATTTAATATTAATTAATGTTTTTAATGTGGATTAAGATTTTACTATTATATGAATGTAAGATGTAAATATAAGCAAACCAAGTTAAAAAAATCTTAGGAAAATCAAGTGAATTATAAATTGAATGTATAAAATAATTCTAAAAAGTATTCACAAATTGATATATTATGGCCATGATAATTTCCACATAACGTGTTACGATCCGATGGAAACCAATCAGATTGCTAGATTTCGGATCATAACGCGTTATGATTCCGAAATCATGAGTAAAAGAAAACATCGAACATGTTGGATAAGTGTCCAGATTAAACGTCAATAAATAGGTTGGTTCATAAGATTTACACTAAAAGTAAATTCTGTTTGTATTTTTAAAATTATAATTTGAATTTTGCTACTCATTCATATTTAGAGTTTGTTATAACAAAATTAGAAAATACTTGAATATGTTCAGTATTGAGTATAAATAATGTAAATGATAATGAATGCAATTATTATTTCCAACTAAATATATTTACTCATACATGCCAGAGGAGTTTAACACGAACAATGCTGACTTTTGACATTGTCAGTTGTCAATAATATAACCTAAAAAAGTAAATAATTGTAAACCTGATAATAAAATTTATTTATCTATTATTGAATATGCTTAAATATATAGTATTCGGATTAACATTTGTACTTGGTTGGCATTCCATACTTACTGTAGGTATATAAAATATTTTCTTAAATTTATATATTACATACTGCTCATTTACAGAGCACTTTAGAACATGATAGCTCTGTAAGGATAAGATTACAACATGCATTAGTATCTTCAGAGAATCCCGAATTTACAGACAGGGGAAATATTACAATTCAAAGTCTACGATTAGGACAAGCCACAATTGATCAAAAACTGCTTTCGCCTGAAGAGCAAAAGCAAATAAAGGTCTGTGTCATTAGAATTTTGTACTAATTATATAGTTTGAGTTTTTGTAAATATTTGGCTCTATGATTTAATTGATATACTCATATTTTTTTCTTTTCAGGATTTAGCAGCAAAAAATGATTATTATCAAATTAAAGCCACTGTAATTACCAATGATGGGTCAGAACGAGCTTTTCTTTCAACGGTCAAAGCTGTAAGTACATTGTTCTGTTTAGTCTATTAGTAAAATTCAATTTTTATAATACTCGTTTATTAATTTTAGTGTATGCTAGCAGAAGCGGAACTAGATGATAAACTTTCAGTTTTCATAGATTACGTAGGTCGCGTGATAGGTGTAACGTTGATGATAGCTTCAAAATCCACTTGTGAAGGAGCAGTTGTCCCCCTGGATAAATTAAGGGAATTCACCACCAGCATATATGTCAAACATACTGAAACGGGTCCAATGTAAGCTTAATAGGAAAATTTGTAAAATATGTTTTAATTGCATTAATTTCGTAGGCCTGATACAGCAAGTTATATCCAAAAACTAGAACGAGAAAGGGAAGCTAAAGAAAAGGGTGAAGTTAAAGATAATAGATCCTTCTTGGCTAAATATGTAAGTTATGTGTAAAGATTGCCATCAGTCGGTGCTTTTATTTAATTATTGTATTGGACTAAAAATTGTATTTACTGTAATTATCATATTTTTCTATTTACTATGGTCACATGAAATTTAGTCGTAAAAAAAACTATTGTACCTTTTTTTTGTTCTAGTGGATGTATATTATACCAGTTGTAATCATCATGGCACTTTCATCAGCTACAAATCCAGAGGCACAGCAGGGACAATAAATAAATAAATAAATCAGCAATTATTGATAAAAATTATTTAATTTGTAAATAAATATTGTTTTCTTTTGTCTTGGTTTATTTAATCCTTAAATAAATGGTTAAGAAATTTACTTTTCAATTCTTTTTCTCATTTTAATGTTTGTGGTTTTAAGAATATTGTGTGTAAATTTCATCTTGAATTTTCAATAATTGTGAAAGTTATAGTTTACCGGAATGCATTAGGCATCAAGGTAAGAAGAAACGGTGATCAGCATTGTGAGATCGAAAGTGCAAGATATGTGTGTACCGCCATAGTCAAAACACAATTCGACTCGTGAAGGGAGGATTCAGCGAATGGATCACTGCAGAAGATGCTGCCAGTGCTGCGGAAGGCCTACTCTATGGTCTACGAATCGCAGATTAATGGTAAAGTAGAAAAGTTTTTTCAATGTAAATATATGTAATTAAGAATTTGTTACAAAAATCAATTTTTCCGAACAAAATGCTCAAAATTTGGAATATGACGAATATCGTGTGTATATTTTATCTTGATATTCCAAGAACTGTAAAAATTATAAGCGATTTACTGAGAAGCTGACAAGCGACCAATTTCCCAAGCGTGTCAATTCTTTGCCAAACTTTAAACGTGATTATCTGCAAACATACAGACAATTCCCAAAATAATAATAATAATAATAATAATAATAATAATAATAATAATAATAATAATATTTATTTGTCCTTTATGACATTTTACAATGTATAGGATAAGTCATAAAAATAGTGTATAAACGATGATTTACACAGGAGTACAGAATGACAAACATACAACACAAACGAACACTTATAATTAAATACATAATCTTTGATGGGTCTATTACAAGGTCTAAAATATTCATGTAAAGTATAGAAACATTTTGTCTAGAAAAGCTTCTTTTTTTTTGGCCAGGCAAAGATACAAATTTGTACATATGGCAAGTCAAGTATATTAAAAAGAAAAAGAACAGGACAACATACATCGATAGTGACAATAAAAAACCACAGTTAGCATCATTTACCACTTATAAAATCCTCCACACTATAAAAACCTCCAACTGACAAAAATTCTTTAGTTTTGTTTTTAAATTTTCTATAATCACGTATACATCTAATTTCTTTAGGAAGAGCATTGTATAAAATTACACAATTATAATATGAAGATTTTTTAAAAGCACTTGTGTGGTGAGAAGGAATACTCAACAGCTCACCATGTCTGGTCATATAGTTGTGAAAATATGTCCGTTTATTAAAAAAACTTAGATTATTTTTTGTAAAAATTAGACATCTTAAGATGTAAATTGAGGGCGTTGTGAGAATTTGCTTATCCTTAAACACATTCCTACAACTCTCATTCACCTTCAAGTTGAAAAGTAGTCTAATAATTCTTTTTTGACATATGAAAACTCTTTCCCATTCACTACCTCTACCCCAAGCGAGAATGTTGAACGCTATGTGACTGTATACCATGGAATAATAAACATTAACTAAACCCGCCTGATCAAGAGTATGCTTTAACTGCAGTATTGCAAAGAATGCTTTATTTAACTGACCACAAACATGGTCAACATGCTTATGCCAGGAGAGCCTAGAATCAAGGATGGTGCCCAGAAGTTTTACCGAATCTGACATGGTACCTTCATCGGACATGAGGTTTGCAGGTAGGGGCCTTTGAAGATGAAAATTAATGTATACCGTCTTTTTGGTGTTTAGGATTAATTTATTTCTATGGCACCATACACTCAATGAATCTACCACATTACATATAATTGTTCGGACCTCCTCAGGTGTATTTGCTGATACAGTAACCGTTGTGTCGTCAGCAAACATTGTTACATGACCATGCTCAATGTATGTTGGCAAATCATTGACATAGAGCATGAACAGTAATGGACCTAGTACGGAACCCTGAGGTACTCCAAGTGCAACCGCATATATATCCGATTTTTCCTCGTTTATATTGACTACCAGAGACCTATTTTCCATATATGAAGTCAGCCATGCAAGCATGCTACCTCTTATACCCAGACTGTATAATTTCTGGCTCAAGATCTCTTTATCGACAATGTCAAACGCCCTGGAGAGATCAAACAGAAGTGAATATTCAGAAGACAGCTCAACCGATTGCTTCCAAAATATTACACAATATTTTTAAACAGGTTTCTGCTTCAGAACGTTACATTTTTTTTCACTAATAATTTTTCTTTATCAAGCCAGAAAGTTTGAAATATTTAATCGGGCACCACCTCTTAAAAAAATATATGTTTTAACCTTACATTGTCAAGGGCATCATACATATTACATTTTGAGAATTTTTTTTTTAAAATTTTTGTTTCAGATCAACGGAGTGCGTGTAATCTTAGGAACTGCAGACCATTCGAAAGAGAACAAAATTGTTCATCAGGTTGCCCAAAAATATACAGGACGTTCCATTAAAAAAAAAAATAAGGTAATTTGACTAAATTCGGCATTAAATTTCTACCACTCTGTATTAAATCAAGTTAGTTTGAAATTATAGTAGGGAAGCTTACTGTAAAATACACATCTTTTTGAATTAAAAAAATACACAGCTACACAAACCGAAACATACAGGCCTGCAAATAATGCCATTTTTCTCAAGAATGGCTTTCTGTAGGTGATTTACTCAAGAGACAATCTTTTTTTAAATAAAAGCTTTTCAATGTTGCTGCCCTTTTAAGAAAAAACGACCACTGTAAAAGTTTTCACTGCTAAAAGGGAGAGGTAACCGCAGAATACTATCACCCAGTATATCGATTTGACTAAAGCTTTAAGAAATAATATACCGCAATAGGTAGTCCAAATAAATGTGCCAAATTTTAACACAATCGGTAAAAGGGTTATGAAGTTATTAATTAAATTAGATTTATTTTTGACAACTTATTTTTCATAGATTGTATTTATTTATCGTCGTGAATATGCAGTTAAACGTCGGCGAAATTTGTGGACACCCTGTATATCAAAAACGGTTAACTTTAAGAATAGGAAACCTTTATGAAAGTTCACCTAAAAATTGACGTAGAATCCAAAAATTACAATAATATATAGTGTTCCATTAAAAATAACGAAGATGACATCAAGGTGGATGCCATTACAGTATACTCTTTAATCCGAACTAATTAAAACACGGGCTGAAAGAGATTTAGTCTGACTTTATAATCCGAACTATATACGTTAAACCAAATTTTGTTCGAATTAGTTTTGTTTGGATCATCGAAACGGGCATTCGTTGGGTCGTCGAGCCGGATTAGTGGATATTCGGATTAGAGTCCATACTGTACTTTAGTTGAGAAGAGCATGCCCAAAAACACTTGCCCAAATTTTCAGAATTAAAATCGAATTTGTCTGAAGTATGTCTAATGTCTCGCCACCGTGGGACACCCTGTATACTCAGTGGTAACTCCAATAGGAAAGTAGTAACAAAAAAAATTGTATATTATCTTTAATATTTATACAAATTAAGTGTACAACATATTTTATAATACAGATTCTCTGTGACGCACCGAAGTTTCACGCTCCATTTCGTACTCAAGTTCAACCCTTGGCTTCTGCAATTTCGTTATAGATGGTCCTGGAGCACCTTTTTTGTTTTTACCTTTAAGTTTATTGGTATTCTGTGAATTAGATACCATATCCTGCAAAGACAACAATTAATAGTTACATACAAGCATAGAAAAGGAAAACATCCACCTCTATATCGCTACCCTCTGAAGATTCAAAACTGCTGTCCAAATCGACATCCTGTGGGTTACCGCTATCACTTTCCTGTAAAAAAAGAGTAATAAATGCATATTTTATTATTTTATTTTTCTTTTTCAAGACTGAATGATGATGTCCCTTTCATGGATAATACAAATATGTGGTGTTGTATATGCATATCCATTCTTAAAAACTATATAAATGATTTTGATATATCTTATAAGGTAGTCTACAGGGTGTTTCAATTCGAATGAATCAAACTTTAACCACAAATACAAGTCAATAAATAATTCAGAATTGTCTTAAAAAGCAAGAGTCTAACACCCGTATGCACAGTCGATCGCCAGCGACTTGCTGAAGTTATACCTGGCGAATCTCTGTCAAGTCGCTGGCGAAAGAAAGGCGCCTAATTTCTATTGCATAGACGTTCATCCGGCGATCTCCGTTCTGGCGAATCGCCAGATGAGTGATAGTCTCAACTACAGGCGCTTAAACATGCGCAAAGCTATTTTTCACCGAATACATACTGTTCTAACCTGAGCTTGTGCATGGTACGGTGCTTTAAAATGTATTACTTTGAGCATCTCTGGTATATAAGTAGCTGTTTGTATCACATAAATTATTGCTAAAGCATAATTATCTAAAGGGTTGTAGCGGTACCCTACAATTACATTTAGTAAGACTAAATAAAATTTTCCTTTTCGGCGTTAATAACAACTGTTAGTATATTAAGCTGTAGTTATAAAACATCTTAAGTAATTTGTTTATTAGGATACACTAGGAATTGGAAAGCCGTATTTATGAAATATTTAAGTAATTTTTTTATTAGGATATATTAAAGTAGTTTTTTCAATTACACGACTAACAGTGACCTGATTGTATCTTCTTAAGACTCCAGACTCCACATGCTACCTACAAATAATTATAATAGGTACATCGAGGTATATCTGTAAAGGGTATATACAGAGTATTTCTAAAATAGGGTACCAAACTTCTGCTGCATTTATAACTCATTAAAATAAGCCAAAAAGTTCCTATTAACATGTGCCCTAAAATGCACCCTTAGGAAGTTATATGCACTTAAAAGGACTCAAACAAAACTGTTTTTTTTCTGTTATTGACAAAACGGTTGCAAATAAGTAGAAAAAAATTTATGGGTCTTACATAACTTTTTACGTTAAATAACATGGGCTACTCCGTTTTTCGACATGCAAATCAAATGCGTCCCATTTAGGTTGGTGGAGGGGGTTTTCGGCCCGTAATTTTATTTATTTCAATTTTTTTTACAATTTTCTCTACAGATTTATAAAATCTTAACAATTTTACGTAAAAAATATTATCTTTGTCCAAATCGATATTTCCAATGGTTTTCGAGTAAATTGAGTTTGAAAATTACTCTGCTCTTTAAGTTATTAGGCCAAAAATTATAAAAATCTGTTAACCATGGCAAATAAAAGACAGACATTGCCACAACGCTTAACAATTTAAGTTATTGATAAACTGTCAATTGAGCTTTGCAGTGTTTAATTACGAGTAGTAAAAGTGGTGAGTGGAAAATTTAAGTAGAAAAAAACCAGTTTTGTTTGAGCCCTTTTAAGGGCATATAACTTCCTAAGGGTGCGTATTAGGGCACATGTTAATAGGACCTTTTTGGCTTATTTTAATGAGTTATAAACGCAGCAGAAGTTTAGAACCCTATTTTAGAAACACCCTGTATACATTGTCATCCACAGGATCTGCATTAAGATATGAGAATTTTTTTTTCTTTGTTGAAAATTCTTGTTTAAAATATTTCAAAGTACAATCTGTTTTACTTTACAACAACGATTACAATTTCAATATACAGTGCGATTCACAAACGGTGACCAAAAATGAAACCTAATATTCTTTGGTGAATTTTAAGGGGTCTTTCGTATTCATCTAGGATGCTTTGTGAAAAAGATACAGTGTGTTAAACTTAAAATAATATTTTAAAGTTTTTTAAATAATATAAAAACTAGTAACTAAAATAATTTGAAATTGGGCACGTATTTATGTAAATGTTGTCAAAAATCTGAGGTCTTTCTCTAAAATTTAGATGCTCCAGTGGTGGAGACACAGTGTTTCGGTGACATATATTTTTAAATAAAATAGCTTATGGTACCTAACAAATCAAATCAGAATCAAAGCATTTATTGGTGTCTATACATTAAAATGTTTACACAAGCCAAAGAAAGAAAAACACGAAAGATACAACATATAAGCAATACTACACTAAAGCTAAAAAACACATTCAGATAAATATAATGTAAACAGCATAAAAAAGTGAATATTACAAACATACATTATATATCTAAAAACTGGCCAGCAAGGAACAAAATTGTAAAACGCTTTTCTCTTAAGATATAACAATAATGATATATTCGGATTCGTCTTTCAATTTTCTACAAATTACTACTCTCTCATGTTTTTTGAAAAGGTCTGATTTTCGAGTAAAACTTAAAAAACTAACTGAAAACATTTTTACTTAAATGACATGCAAACACTAATCATTCGGTTATTTAATCGAATAAAGAAATTAATAACATTAGTCATGATTAATGATTTTATTTGAGTAAATGCTCAAAAATACTCCATTTCCACGAACACAGGCGTGACATCTTTTTAGTAACGAAAATGTAATTTGTTCGAAATCTATTGTTACTTGAATCTGATGAAAAGCAATACTTATTTATTTATTCTTTTTTTGAATTGCTCAGAATTTCAAAATTGTTATTGCAGCCTACTATGTAATTTTAAACCGAATCTTATTAGTAGCTAATTGAAAGATTAATCTAAATTTTCGAAAAAAGCCTCAGATTTTGGACAATGTTTACATGTGACTAATTTTAAATTATTTCAGTTACTAGTTTTTAAATTATTTAAAAAAAAATTAAAATATTTTTTTAAGTTTAACACACTGTATCTTTTTAATGAAGCATCGTAAATAAAAACTTTATACTATAGACTCCCCTTAAAATTCAGCAAAGAATACTAGGTTCCATTATTGGTCACCGTGTGTGAGTATATCTAGATCAGAAATATATTTGTTTGCATTATACAACATGTTAAAATTACGATCCATTATTGGAACAATCTCAAAAACACAATAAAAATAGGTTACTTGCTTTCTGGAGAAACCTTGGAGATGCTACTGGCAATCTCCGGCGCTTCGCCATAAGTTTCACTAATGCGCATACTTGACTTAGCTGACGAACGACTGTGCATTGAAAATCTCGTCCAGCGAACGGTGAATCTCTGGCGAGTCGCTGGCGATCGACTATGCATATGGGCATAAGTCTCACCATTTTCATTGGACAGGGCTGTATTGGTCGGTTGTTAAAATCATATTATTTATGAAATCTTTGGTATGCTTATAACAAATTGATTCAAATTTGGTATGGTGTTAACATTTACACGTGCATAAATTACTGTAAAATTTACAAATTTTTGTAGGTCAATGGCGTAGGAATGGATAGTAGTCGGATTTTTTTACCCCAACATCTACGCCAATGACCTAATAATCATTTGGGATTCATTTTTAGATTCTGTGGACAATTCTGCATAAAAAATGTATACTTGTTGAAAATTGGCATAGTGGATTGTTGTACCGAAAATCTCAGTTGAATGGGAGACCATTCTTCTGATAAGAAATGTAGTTTCTTAAGAGTAAGAAATAAATTTTAAATTAATATTATTATGTCACCTATTAACTCAGAATTCAAAACAATATTAAATAATATCTCTTTATCGGCGAAACGACTGGTAAATTCTAAATATAATCCCTTGTGTATTATTTATAAATAATAAATTATACACAATAAATACAATCAAAATCGGAACTGATTTATATGTAATTTAACTATCTGAAACTTACACCGCTTTCATCATCAGAATTAGCCATTACAAATTCTGGTCCCTCCGATTCATTTTCCACTTCTTGTTCAATTTCTTCATCCTCTTGTTCAGATTCTACTTCCCTTTCTTCAAGGGCATCTTCAAAAGCTTGTTGAGGAATGTTATAAAGGTCTTGATACTGAAATTTGAACAAGTTACTTAGACTTATAATAGATACATTTGCAGTAATGGTATTGTATCAAAAGTTATGCTTTACTTACAACTCCCTTCTTTAATCGATCCAACAGTGTTGCTTCTACTCCTTTTTCAATCCTAGCAGCAACTAATGCTTTTTCTTCTTTTCTCCTTTCTCTTCTTTCTATATTACGTTGCAATGGTACTATCAATTTTCTAAAAATGTACAAAGTAAATAGTAAATACTTAATAATAAATATATCAGCTTACTGTCGTCTTAATTTTAGTTTTCTCATTCGTATTAAATATTGTGTAATCTTAATAAATCTCTGTTTACATTTAGATTTTATAAATCCTGGCCAGTATAAAAGATTTTCATTTATTTGATGAATAGCTTTTTCAAAGTTTCTCGATAATTTTACTTGCTCCCATGTTTTCTTCGGAAAAGCGGACCTAAAAATAAAATATTTCAAAAATAGTGCTATGCTAGTAACAATACATTCAAAAGTTTAAATAAATTCTAACTATAATTATGACATTATTAACACTACATTCACTTACCTTTCTGCAGTTTTCATGTAGAGGTATATTATTCCATTTTCTTCCCTTATTGTGGCATATTGACTATTAGCTAATGGACAACTCGATCGATTACATAAACCAGTTAAATTATATTCATTTCGACAGAACTTCTGGGTTTTTGTACTATAAAAGACAGTATTCTAAATAAAATTAATTTTCAATGTACAGGTAAACTTACTTCGTTTTGTAAGAACAGAATGACTTATTAATAATACTCCAAACGACCTAAAAAATTAATTTATAACATTATTATTATTTCTATATTAATTATACAAAATTAACTTACATCATCGTGCTGCATTTTATAATTTTAAAACATTAACAATTGTAATTATTGGAAATAACAAACTTAACCTAGAATAACACGTGTTTTGACCATAGATTTATCGAACATCGAACATCGAACGTCAAATCCTAGATTGCGAATTATCAGTGAACCACCACAGTGCCGCCAACACTAAAAAGACAAAAATCTCTAAACTGAAATTTCCCTTTCTGTGACAAATTTTCCCCTAAAATTAATATGGAATTTTATACTAGCAATTACGTAATATTTACTAAAATGAATTGCATTTGTATAATTTACACGAGTTGTTTTCCTTATAGTCAAGGGATGTAAAAATACTACGTAAAATATAAAAAGTTTGTGGATCTTTGACCTTCGTTATCAAAATCCAGGGAGACTAGTCTCCCTGACAAAATCAGTAATTTTTATTTTGTAGAAAATATGTCACATGGCACATCGCATAATATATATTTGGAAGAATAGTTTATAATGTCTATGGGAAGAATAGGCAATCTTGATCATTTCCTATATTTCTCTTCTATATCGTGTGTTTGGATGGATTTATCTGAACCGGAGGCAATTCTACTGTTATATGTAATCTAAACCATTAAAAGCTGCGCTAACAAATAAATCAAATTAAGGGCTGTCGCAGGGAGACTTGTGCAGTCTCCATGGGCTGACGCTTGCCCACGAAAAAAGTTAGTGATTTGATCTTAGATCATTGCTCCCGCCGCCATTATTTCATGGCTAGAAATTGGCCTCAATGATTTGGGATCGAGGGGGATTATCCCTCTTTATCCTGCCTCATCTCGTGTAGGCCTGGACAGCCTTCGTAGGTGGGCCCCATCCGTCGTCTACCCCGACCGCAAATGCGGCCGGTGTAGGCGCTTTGTGGGACCTCCTTTTGTCCTGGCTGGGCCCCGCCGGCTAGGGCCCTTTCTTCTGGCGCTCTTCTTGCTTCGCCGGCTCGTCTGTGTAAACCCCGGGGGTAGTGTCATGTTTATGTGTGGTATGGTTGGGTAGGGTAGTGCGGCTATGCAGCCTGGGATGCGCTTTGCTAAGGTGGCCCTTAGGCTAGCGCGGGAGGGGAGGGTTAAGGAGGGTATGGGGGGTGTGTGTGTGTGTGTGTGTGTGTGTCGTTGTCTTCGTTTCTTGATCCTGGCTGTCTCTGAAACAGAAAAGGTTAGCGGGCAGGGGGGGGGTCATTGGGGTGGTCACCCAGGGTCAAAAAGTTGGTGTCTAGGTCTTTTGTGTTTGTCGGTCACGTCGGGTACGTAGTCAACGGCGGGGGGGGGGGGGGGGTGTCGTTGGGGTGGTCACCCAGGGTCAAAAAGTTGGTGTCTAGGTCTTTTGTGTTTGTCGGTCACTTCGGGTACGTAATCTCGTAATATGTCAGCGTTTCTTACTTACCAGGGCGCGTCGGTGGCCGTGCGAAGGGCTATGTTTTCCACAGCCTGTAATGACTTTAAGTGGCTTTTTGCCACTTTACCCCACGTCGTGGAGGGGTAGGTTAGCTGCTGTTGAAGTACCACCTTGATAAGTGTTCGCTTATTTCTTAAACTGAGGGTTTTTTCACCTTTGAATAAGGGATAGAACCTAGCCCTGGTGGTCTTCGCTCGCGCCACCGTCTCCACGATGTGCGGTTTCCACATGAGACGCTGGTTCATCGTCACGCCCAGATATCGTGTTTGTGGATTCCAGGAGATGGGTTCCTGGAATAGTGTCAGTCTGTCGAGGTTTTGTGGGATTTTTCGTTTGGTAAAAAGGATAGCCGAATTTTTGTTAGGATTAATTTGGACTTTCCACCTGTTGCACCAGGTTTCAAGTTGGTCTAAGGAGTTTTGGAGGAGGGAGGTCCATGGAGGCCGATGTCCCCAGGGCACCGTCCTATCCCCACACCAATACACCATTTACAACTCCGACATCCCACATCCCCTCAACTCAACACCAACATATACACCGACGACCTGACAATCACTTCCCAATCCGTAGCTCCTTTATAGTCTATACAATTTCAATCAGTTCTCCTATTGCGGTATAAAAGATAACAAATGAATAAATTACATAATTATGAAATAAAATTTTAACATCTGATTCTGGAAAAAAGCGCCCGCGACGATGACCCTCCTGGGGGGTTAGACAAGCTGCGCGAAGAAAAAAGCGAGAAGATAAGAAGAGCGAATATTTAAATGTTCTGGCCAGATATTATTTACATTTCTAAAGAACATGTATGTACTGTATCGAAGAGGCCCCTACTGGCGGGGGTGAGCCAGGACAAGAGGACGTCCCACAAAGCGCCTACACCGGCCACATTTGTGGTCGAGGTCGGCGATGGAGGGCGCCCATCTTCACGAGCCTGTCCAAAGGACCTTTCAATTTGGCAAAAATAGTACCTATTGGTAGCTAATAGCAACTTAGAGTTACTCTGAACTGATATTAGTTGCTAAATAGGTACTATTTTTGCTAAAACGAAAGCCTCCCAGGTCTGCACTTCTGCAGCGACGAGGCAAGACAAAGAGGGAAAATCCCCTTCGGTCACAAATCATTTAGGATTTAGGCCACTAACATCGCCAAAAATAATGGCGCGTGCCGATTTTTTCGTCAATTTCCAACAAAACGTAAAATGCAAAACGGTTTTGGATGGGTTATGTATATGAAATGTGAATTTTCTGCTCTCACATTTTTTCTGCGTGACATGCAAAATACCCACTTTTCGGGTACATTGGCAACCTCAATTATACCAAACTCAAATGGCCAGTATGTAAACTAAACAGTGCCACCAATACATTCATTAAAACATCACTGCCACCATTCGGTAATTAATAAACCCATGTTAGCAAAACCTAAAGACTCTTGTGTAGGAAATCCTGGGGCAAAACCATCTCATATAGGAGTGATTATTTTGGTGACGTAACTAGAAATTTTGGACACTTCAACAAAAATAATTTCTTTTTGGCCCTTCATATGACTGTGTAGCGAGTTCTGAAATACATCTTTATGTAAACAATTGTATTATAATGCGTTTAAAAGTGGCAAAAAAAAAGTTTTACCCATTTTGGTTTTCACTTCTGATTGTATTTTAGTTTCCACCACTGGATCCACTTAACCTTTTATATGTAGTACGCGTGCTGTATGTTTGTTCTCACCGGTCAGAGGAGCTGTACATAATTTATTTCATATTCAAAGATATTCTATTCATATTTACGGTATCCATTTTGTCATATATGACATCGCACTGAGCCACTGAGTAGGTATTTTTTTTTAAATGGAGTTTACAACATTTTCACAGATGTTGAGGATTTTAGAGCTAATATTTGGTCAGTCGCATTTATTAGAAAAACTACGTACAATACAAAATAGTTCATGAATATTGCATGCCATACATTTTAAAAATCATGTTTTTCAACGATTGCCACAATAGACTGCTCATTTCCAAACGTATTTCCCGCAGGAGACTTACCTTCGAATTATGTCGAGGACCCGATTGGTTTTAATCATTCCAGTGAAAGTACCTAAGTCTTAATTACTTAACACAATTATATAATATATTTAATTTTTGGCTTAATAGTAACTTAATATAAAACTAGTTTTAAATCAAAATTGTACAACTAGTCCTTAGAGTACTATGGAAAAACCATGGCATTTTTCTAAGGAAAAAAATACTTCACAAAAAGTTTAGAGTTACTTTTTTAAATACAAAATATTTTTACTACGTAGTTAAATAAATTTATAACATCACCAAAAGTGTTCTTTTCAAGAAAAAATTATACCTATAACAATTTTATACTTATTCAGGAGTGCAATTAAAAATAATAATTATTATTATTTGAAAATGGCTCCTTTCGAATGCAGTGAAAATAGTGAAATATATTTTTCTTCTTCTTATCTCAGACAAATTATTAATCGGGCTTTCTTTACATGAGCCACAAACTTTAATTTCTTAAAACACGGATTTAAGATATAATTATTCTTCATTAAGGTAAAATACGTTTGGCAAGGCGGGATTTTTCCTTGCCGCCCTGGGCACCGTAAACAATACCGCTCCATTACCCATATTCTACACAAAATCAGAATACTTTTTGACTTTCCGCTACAAAAACCACTAATTTTCAAAATTGAACGTTATTGATTTCAGGCCGATTTTCGAAAATCGAGTATTCATCAGTTCTCGACGTTTTGAGATCATATGAAGCTAAAGCTAAAAAAACTACGCCGAATGCTGTAAATCCCACCAAAATCAGTTGATCCGTTCGAGGCTATTGTTGACGAAAAGTTTCGAAAAAGTTTTTTTTCCTTTGAAGCGACATTCGAATTCCTATTGAAATCGAGATTTGGTACTCAGCTATCTCTATGTGCTTTAAAAACGTTAACAAATCCTGTGGATCGTACCTCAATTGGTTGATTAATTTAAAAGATATTTCTGCCCAAAGATTGAAAAAAGTCATTTAAAACAATTATCGGATTTTTAAGCTCTATGGGCTCAATTACTTGCAAATGCGTATGTTTTCGAGCGCTTTGAGTTCGAAAATAACGAAAAATTTGAGGGAAGGCCTTCAAGGTCAACCGTTTTCCAGATTGTTTTTTAAATAAATAAAATAATTGATTTGTTGTTGAAAATATTTTTATTATGATTAGGATGATTTCACAAGAAACATCCTTTTTCGTATTAAAAATCATTAATTATAATGACATATAAATTGAGATACAGAATACATAGGTATTTTCAGAGACAAAAGCGCCTGACTTTTAGATTTGCAGATTGGTCAATTAAATCTTCACAAGCCAATCGTTGAAGCAACTCTGATTCAATGCATAAGATGGCTAAACTTCCACATACTTCCTTGTTCTGAATTGATACAATCATTAACCGGCTTTGTTTCTGTACCTTTCTTTTTTGTGCAAAATCCATTTAGTCTAATATTTCTCCTTTTTATTTTTCTCCAAAGCGCGCTTTCGATACGCAAATCCGCTTAACTTTTTCCGTCCGCCACTCATCTTTGTAAATTATGCACAAGTCGTATATGTTTTTAGATAAATATATAAATTTATTGTATTTATTTTTATTTGTAAATGCACACTTTTTGAAGCAGTTTTGATAGCGCAAAAAAATTATTTTCGCAAGCTCCGAATTTTGTCGCCCCTGGGAATTTGCCACTCTGGGCACTATACCCTATTGTCCCTGGTGCAAATCTAGCGCTGACTCTTGGTCTAAAATAGCACAAGGAACAGAGTATTGCTGTCACTCTGTTTTATTTTTATAGGTACAATTATTTACATAAACCATCAACAATTATTTACATATAGGTTCGGAAATTCCCCATGGTACATCGGCCGTTATGTGAGAGCGAGTAAGTCATAGAAATCCGTGCGATAGACAAAGATGGTTACATTGAAGACGTTTCATAATCTGAATAGTCACTCCCACTTCTAACCCGAAATAGGCGGTGACTATTCAGATTATGAAACGTCTTCACTATAGCCATCCTTGTCTATCGCACGGATTTCTTTAGTTTACTTTGTCGCTCTCATGTAAAGGAGAACCATGTGGATTTTCCAGCCCTGTATGTATATGATTCACAAATGAAATCTTAAATTTGATTTCGGCTCATAAATAATGTTAATTAATAAATGAACTTAACATGTTTCAATTATTTAGTAAAATAAGTCCAAATTATTACAAATTCAATTCCTCAAAAACAGTATATGAGAATTTTTTGTTAGAAATAGAATTTTAAATGCAATGTAATGTGTCAAAATTTAAAATCGTTGCTGTAGAAATTTTGATGTTTTTATAAGCTATTAACAGCGGTAAATTAGAAATTTCTATGGCAATGATTTTTTGAAGAAACTACGACCCATGTCCATATGAAACTTTTATTTGAGAAACACTATAGTAGAGTATATTTAAATAATGTATGCATAAATATTAAAGTAAGCAAATATGTGTTGTTTACATAACTAATATTTTATACTACCTATGGATATTTATTTAATCAGTATATTGCTATTATATCAGTTATATAGCTAGGTACTATAGAAATTAACAGCAATCATTTATCATTGATAAGGACTAAGTCCTGGTGATTCTTAAAAAAAAACAGTATATCATTCTGCATTTATTACGTTTTTGTTGTTTGTTGTATACATTTTTCGATGAGATTTGTTCATTTTAAATCTTTCATTTTAGTTTCATTTTTTATTGAGTATCTACAAATTTACATCTGTATCTAACCAAAATATCAAAATCTGCATATTAAAAGGTTTTTTTGTAAACATTTTCACCTTGCAACGCCAAACGCCAAAAGCCGTTTTCAGTCGAATCGAGACTGATGCGGCGTGACTCGCGACCTTCAGCGAAAGTGATCTGACTTTAGGTATAAGAAAACAAAACAAATGCCACTCCGCGTGAGGTAATACCACATTTGCTAGATTTTTTAAAACATAGTAAGCCAAGGACGTCAACAACATGATTCCTCCATGTCTCGGTAGTATTTGCGGTGGTGCGAGTTCGAATAAAATGGATTTTAACAATGACAGAATAGGTACGAGTAATAACCGACCAACGCGGGTATAACGTAAAGTTTTTAATTACATGAGTACCTTAGGTTATCGTTGTGAATTAGTGAAAACGGTTTTTAATCGGTTCGTAATTCAGTGTCAAGTGTATGTTTACTGACTTATTTGTGACAAGTTGTTTCAATTATCAAACATGAGGTTTTTCACATGCCGATGCAGCAAAAAATATGAGTAAGTTGTGTGATTATGGATGTCAGAAGTTTAAAATTTTACTTAGCGGCTTTTTGTTTTAAATTTTATAGAAAAGGCAAATAATCATTATCATTATTCAAATCAGCATCAGTTTTTTACAGAATAACCAATGATTTTTTGGTATTCCTAGCAAACAACAAAAATGTCAGAAATTGAATAGGTAGCAAAATTAGCAAATGGGTTAAATAACATATAATAATATAATAATATAAGTAATACCTACCTACTTATTAATCAGGTTACAAAAGACAAACAGGGCTTGCAACATATTTTTATTATCTAGTCTAAAACAGAGTCTATAAAACATTATGTAAAAAAGTAGGTATTTAATATTTATTAAAAATAATCAATTTCTATTTAAATTCAAAATCATTCATTTATAAATAATATTTCATTAGATTGTTAGATTACTTTTGTTGTATATAAAATTCTTTTGAAAAAAAAAAAAAATTAAAAAATACGAGTTTGTATATTAATTGTCTGAAATGTCAGAATGTAGGTTATTATAATTTAATTATCTATGTAGATAAAAGTCGTTTTTGTTATTCCACTTACCTACCTACCAAGAGATCTTCGACTTGCAACAACATTGCATATTATGTTATTCGCAAAAACGATTTTGCAATAATTTCTAATTTTAAGGATAATTTTAATTTAATTTATTTATTCAAGATTTCTTATCAGCTTGTGGTTGTGTTTAAATAAAATCAGATAAACACAATATTTATAATGCTTTGATAATTGTATGTTATTTCTAGGTGTAGATATACCTATTATAAACATGTTGATTTTTTTGAAAATCAAAAGTATACATTTTTTGTTACTGCTGATGATTTTATATTTCTAATCCAATTTATCCAATAGTGATATAGAATTCCACATGAAAATCATCAGATATATTCACAATTTCAGTTTAATTTCATCTAGATTTTCAAACTTCAGTTTAGTATAACAAACAATATAAACCGAGATTAAAAACAAATTATCCTTAACTTATATCCTAGCTTAGCTTTATGTACATATATCCTTATTTTACTTATAGCCATTTCCACCAACTTTCAATTAAGCAAAGAATAGCTAAGATTTGCTTAATTAGGGAACGAATAAGATCCTGAAATGATTTCCAACATTTCACGAATTGAAATTCGTAAGTAGGAAATAAGTTGCTAAGACGCTTGCGACATCGCAAATTTTACATATATTTTCTTGTGGATGCCGATTCCTAGAAATTTTGAAATTTTGACACTAAAGTTAAGCAGTCAAGAAGAATAGAGGTTCGATGGAAATAAAAAAAATAGCTAAAGTTATTCTTTACTTTGGTGGACAGGAACATTAATGATCCGTAGATAAATAATACATTTTTAAAGGTAATTTACAGTAATTACCTAAATAGTTTTTTTATTGAAACGGCGAAATTCAAAGAGAAACAGTTTAAAACTTTGTTCGTGGAGCATGAGTCGTCATATAATGAAAAATTGTAATTAAAAATAATACCTGTGGGCTTCATTAATAATCCAATGCCTACCTCGTGTAATTATATAATACGTGAAAGGCAAAACGTGACGTCATTCCTATATATCAGGGAATTCCCGGGATTCCCTCTGAATTCTGAATTTTAATCCTATTTCCCGGCATGTGTACCGTCACATTTCTCCCGGGTTTGCTCCTCGTAGTCTTGCAAACAAGCTATATGTATATAAGAAAAAATTCATGCAAACGTAGAAGAAATCCTGATTAAATAGCGATCCCGATTTTGTTAGCTAATTATTTTGTGTAATGTTTTTAATATCTAGGAAATGTGATTAGTCATTATACGGTTGACTGGTTCACCATTTACTATCTAGGTTAGCTTTGTCGTAAGATGAACTCACAAAGCGAATATTATATCTAGGAACATACTACATACTAATGTTCTTTACAAATCGACCAATATTATGGATATTGAAGTGGCTGTTGATTTAATATTTAAGAATCTAGCACTGTGGTTAGAGAAAAATAAACTTATGTTAAATGTAGAAAAGAACAAGATAATGCTTTTCAGATCAAAACTTTGTAATATATCCTTAGTTGACGGAATAACAATAGCGAATAATTATGTACAATTTTCTCAATCAGCAAGATTCCTCGGTATGTATCTTGATGACAAACTCGATTGGTCTCCTCAGATCAATTATCTGTGTCAAAAATTGACTTCATCTTGTTATGGCTTGAAATCCATTTCTAAACAATGTAGCCAATATGTTTTGCTCTCATTATATTATGCAAGTTTTTATTCCCATTTACGTTACGGCATTATTCACTGGGGATTATGTGGATCTATTAATAGGGTATTTGTTATACAGAAATATGCCGTTCGTATTCTCGCAAATTTAAGGTACACAGATTCTTGCAGAGAAGCTTTCAAAAATCTTAAAATTCTTACTGTTACCGGCGTTTATATATTGGAGGTGGTATGTTTTGTTTTTCGTCATTTAGACTTATTTACGAGAAACAACTTAAACCATTTATATTGCACGCGAAATAGGCATATTCTGTGTTCCGAACGGCATCATTCGGCGTTATATCAGAAAGGGGCTTACTTTAATGGTTGTCGCCTATACAACTCCTTATCAATCGATATTCGTAGTTCAAAGAATATATACACATTTAAAAAAAAAGTTAGAGAATATCTAGTTGCTATCTGCCCCTACAATTTAGAGGAATATTTACTGAATAATGCTGTACAATAATTTATTAATGTATTATTTTAGTTTTCTTTTTTTCTCCATCTTTCCATTCTATCGATTTTTTTCCATTTTTTCTCCATCCAGGATTTTGTATTTGTATATGTATTGTAGTGTATTGATGTTTTTTATATTTAACTTTGACCTGTGTGTTTTTTTTTGACCTGTTTTCTATGTATGTACCTAATGCATATGAAAATAAAGCTTTATTATTATTATTATTATTACTTGTTTTTCCTTTCAAAGCCTGTTTTCAAACTTCTATATTTTGGAGGATGCAAACAGGACTACAGGTTCTATGATTTACTATTTATTCCAAATGACTGACTCACTGACTCTAAAATTAGTGTTATGAAATATTGGATTATGTTTGGATTACAGAGGCTGTATAAGAATGGCGTAGCCAGAGTTTCTTCATTTCTAACTAGGTTTGATCATAAGGCAGAATAAAATGTCAAGTAGGTATTTATCTACTTACTGTAATGGAAAAATTAAAAAATATATGTTTTTTTTAAGTATGATGGGATTATATATATATATATATATATATATATACCTAA
>NW_019426074.1:444172-476135 GCF_000390285.2 Anoplophora glabripennis
ATATATTATAATTTACAATTTTCTGAATGTTTCGTCTGCTTATCGTGACATCTCTTAAATAGAATAAAAAAATTGCATATATATCAAAAGTAAATTGTGATTAATTCAAGGATTCATTTATTTTAATTAATGTATCAGAAAATCCTTCTGCCCTATTGTACTAATGACTGGTACAGATAGAGTTTGTCATTTCCGTGTGTAAATAAAGCGTAGATGTAATGGGAGCTCCGGGGTTCGCATGGTTCATTTCGTTTGTCAGTTCATCTCAGGCGTTTTTGTTGGGCTGGGATTTGTATCAGTTTAAGAGACATATTTAAAGTCAAATGAATAAAAATAGACTCTCACAGCTGCTATACTGGGTATTTTTATTATATGACCTAACTTTTGTCATTAATGTATTTAGTAATTCTATTTAATTGCAGATAATTAACAAATTCGATTATTTTGGAGGAAATGTATGCCCAAGCTGTCCATTGTATCAGCATTGCATTGCGGAAAAGCAGAATCTGAGACTAATATACTGTCGGATATAATAAAAAATACAAAATATGGATAACTGCAGCCGATACTAGAGATAAGAGAAATTATTTTGTACTTTTTTGATAAACCTACGGGTTTGAAGGAATATACCGAGGGAAAAATCGTAGGAGAAATTTGGTGGACATTTGAGTAATATAGAGCAATATTTGAGTAAAACTTCTGTCCTACTTAAGTATGAAACAGTTGTATGTCAATGTACTTCATTTGTCTGAAGATTATTTTAGTTTACAAATTTTGAACAGCGGTTTCCCGTTATTAGGAATATATTAAGGCCCACATTCTATAAATTAAAGATTATTTTAATATATTTACCACGTTAAATTATTTTTAATTTTTTTAATAACTCACAAATGTCAAATTCTATAATTATTAATAATTTGGCTACTATAATTATACCATAAAGTAATATATGCAGAAACATTCCATGACAAAACATGTTCTATTTTTTTATGCTATATTCCTTCCTTGGTTACTCTACTGTTGTATTTATGTCGCAGTGACGGACGAAACTATTTATGAATATTAATCATTATTTTAATTAACATATTATTCGCCCCTGTCGATATTTAAAAGGTGGTTAGAAGGTTTCTGCGTATTTCGAACTAAAAAATGTAGGTGCCATAAAAAAAGAACAGAAATGCATTTAATATTTTCTGTGCAACCGAGTAGGTGTCTCGTGAATTCGCGTCCTAGTCATGTTCCATTTACTTGATAATTCAAAGCCATGACCAATGACAACCATTTCTTGCTTTGCTGCAAAAACTTAGAGAAGTACTATTATTCAACAAATTCTTTCTCAGGGTAATTTGAAACATGAACGTACCAATCTTTTAGTTTTCCAATTGTATCTAAGAATCTATTTTTTAGGTCATCCTGTGCTGGAATAAGGTCGGGAAAAAACTTATTTGTCAGTGACATCTAAAGACTGCGTTCGTTCAGAGGTTCTTTTTCTTAAAGCACCTACGAATAAATATCTAAGAACCTGTTCTTTAACAATGATTTTGTTAAAAAATCTGCCACAGCAAGTTTCGCTGTAGGTAATTTGCTAATTTTTACGCCACAAAATGGTCTCAGTTTGCCGGGGTTTTGAATTGAATAAAAAGGTTTGTCAAAATTGATCCATACAAAAACAATAACTGCGGTGGCTATTCTTAAGTAGAACACACTATATATGGAATGCAATCACTTTCTCGATATTTGAAATGAGGTTTCCGGTGCAGTGATGTAATATCAAATCTGTGATATAAACATGATTATTAGACAGGTTTTCGGTAACAGTTATTTTTATTTATCAAATACTGTTTCCTTTATTAAACTATTTTTCCGCAATTAGTGAGTGAAATTGAATATTTATTAAACCTACCAATGAAGGAAATTTCGATTCATATTTGGCGGTATTTTCTGTATCATAAAAAGATCAAAAGCCTTTTATAAACTAAAACTTCAAAAGCCGCTAGTTCAGGGTGTTAAAATTTAAACAAATATGAGAATTAATTAAATATCTATGAAAATGTTTAATATCGATAGATAAAGTTTGAGTTAATGGTGCGATCAATTAAATGTAAAAATTAACTGAAATGGAATACATACGAGGGTGGTCTGAAAAGTTTCCGACCTCAACATGAAGATGGCAGCACTCGTAAATAAAAGCTAGTGAATTTCGTTGTTCATCTGTTGACAGTTACTCACCAAAGTTTCAGCCATTTTGGACGCGCAGTTGTTATGTTACAGCCGTTTGAGTGAGTTGATGTGAGTGTTTTTATGAAAATGGAAAAAATCGAGTATCGAGCTGTCATTAAATATTTGTTTTTGAAAGGCAATACGCCTACGCAAATCAAAGATGAGTTGGATTCTGTGTGTGGGGACTCTGCACCATCATTTACCACAGTGAAATTTTGGGCAGCTGAATTTAAACGCGGCCGTAAGAGCTTGGGAGACGATGAACGTTCGGGACGTCCAATAACTGCAACTACCGACGAAAACATCGCCAAAGTTCACCAAATGGTGCTAGACGACCGCCGAATTAAAGTGAGAGAGATAGCAGAGGTTATGAACATGTCAAAAGAATGTGTTTGTCACATATTAAATCAACATTTAAACATGAAAGCTGTCTGCGCGTTGGGTGCCGCGTTTGCTCACGTTAGACCAAAAACGTGTTCGAATGAACATTTCCAACGCTCTGTTGGCGCAGTTTAGGCGCAATAAATCCGAGTTTTGGCGCCGATTAATTACTGTAGATAAAACTTGGATACACCATTATACGCCCGAAACAAAAATACAGTCAAAATAGTGGACTGCAAAGGGGGAACCGGCTCCAAAAAAAGCAAACAGTGTTTTTTCGGCTGGGAAAGCGATGGCGACTGTTTTTTGGGATAGTCATGGAGTTATTTTAATCGATTATCTTCAAAACGGAAAAACCATTACATGAGCATACTACGCATCAATACTTGACAAACTGAAGGCAGAAAAAGAAAATCCTGTTTCAGCAAGACAACGCACCGTCTCACACCTCAGCGGTTGCCATGGCGAAAATCCACGAATTACGGTTTGAACTGCTTGACCATCCGCCTTACTCACCAGATCTAGCCCGAAGCGACTTCTTTTTGTTCCCTCATCTAAAAATTGCGCTCGGAGGACATAGATTTTCGTCAAATGAAGAAGCAATCACCTTCGTGAACAATTATTGTGCAGAGAAAAACGCCGAGTACTATTTGGACGGGTTACAGAGATGGGAGCATCGCTGGGAGAAGTGTGTAGAGTTACAGGGAGACTATATTGAAAAATAAAAAAAATTCTGGAATGTCTTGTACCTTTGTTAGGTCGGAAACTTTTCAGACCACCCTCGTATCTGCCAATTAGTGGCTGACCTGTTTCACAATGACTTTTTATTTATGAGTAAATTCACGAAGTTCTTCATGATGGATTAATTCTTCAGTCTAGTCATAAAGGGTTTACTTTACTTTAAAAGACATTCAGCTAATTCAATTCAAGTCTAAAAATTTTCCTGAAATTTTCATCTGTCTTAATTAGCGTAACATCTTTTAAAGTAAAGTGAAAATAAAGGAAAAGTTCAAAAGTTAATATTAAAAATGTACACTGTTAATTTCAATCAAAGTTAGCACAATTTTTTGTTACGAGTTCAACTAATTGTGTTGAAATAATAACGCTATTTGTGCAAAGTCCAAACTGCGCTTCGGCATCTATTTGTGAGTACATAATTTTGTGTTTTCCCTGCTCAAAAATGCGTAATATTAACAACGAACGAAGTGATTTTTACACAGTAGGTTGTCATTGTCACATATTTAAGTTATTCTAAATAAAAATTGTGTTAGTAGGCTAAATTCTTTGTTAAAATATAAATTTCACTCAAAATTCAACACCAAAATTATATCACTCATAAATAACACTGAATTTACATACTTTATATTGTCAGAGGTAGGTGTTTAAATAAATAATGTGTAAATTTTTTGAACTGCAGCATTTTTTAAGTCTTTCTAGAAAACATTTTATATATTATTTACAGGGTGATTCACTATATATTTTGACCCCATCCCCTTTAAATTTTTAGTTTTTAGAGTATAGAAATTGTGAAATTCAAAAGATGCACGATTTTTTATTAAGTTTTCGAAAATGATAGTAGAAAAACAAATGAAGTCTAAATCAAATGGCCGCAGATGTTACCTTTGTTAATTTAAATAGAACGCCCTGTATATTTTTACATATTTGGATAGAACGTTCCTTGTCGAGCATAATCATATAGGGTTTGTTGGGTGTTGGGTCTATCTCTAACAATAAGCGAGGTACTATTAAAAAAACAAAATAAAGTTTTTTATTAAGAAAATAAGAAATCTTGTAATTAATTGTTAGACCTCTTTCAGATATTTCTGCCTTTTTCCAATTACGTAAGGATTTACAGATTTAGTTGTAATATATTTTGACATATCGGACATTGATACGGTTCAAAATATGTATAGGTATTTTAACTAAATATCACTAATTAGTCCGTGTGAGGCCTAATTACTCATGGACAATGTTATATGGTAGGTCTTGATAGTGGCAGGTAGTAATGTCATGATAACATTGTTATTGATTGACAGTTTGTATTATTATTTAATTAAAATGGGTTGCATAGAAGTAGAAAATTGAAATATTATTAGGAATTAAAATAGAGTATGTAGAAGAACTTTATTTTAATTCCTGTAATATTTTCTTCTTCTGTGTAACACATTTTAAATAAATAATAATACAAACTATCAAACAATAACAATGATGTCATGACATTACCTATCACTGTCGTGACCTACCATATGACATTGTCCATGAATAATTATACATCTCACGGCTTAACTAGTGTGATTTAGTTAAAATACCTATACGCATTTTGGGCCATATCAACATCCGATATGTCAAAATATATAACAAATAAATCTGTAAATCCTTACATAATTGGAAAAAGGCAGAAATGCCTGAAAGAGGTCTAATAATTACAAAATATCTTATTTTCTTAAAAAAACGTTTTTTTAATAGTATCTCGCTTGTTAGAAATGGATCGAACAAATCCTGTACTTATTACACCTCGACAGGGAACGTTCTATCCAAATATGTAAAAATATACATTGTGTTCCATTTAAATNTGAGAGGCCTATTTACTCATGGACAATGTTATATGGTAGGCCGTGACAGTGACAGGTAAAATTATGACAACATTGTTATTGTTTGACAGTTTGCATTATTATTTAATTAAAATGGGTTACACAGAAGAAGAAAATTTAAATATTATAGGAATTAAGATAGAGTATTAAAGATATTCTCAATACCTACTTTATTTTAATTCCTAATAATATTTCAATTTTCTACTTCTGTGTAACCCATATTAATTAAATAATAATATAAACTATCAAACAATAACAATGATGTCATGACATTACCTATCACTGTCGTGACCTACCATATGACATTGTCCATGAGTAATTATACATCTCACGGCTTAACTAATGTGATTTAGTTAAAATACCTATACGCATTTTGGACCATATCAATATCCGATATGTCAAAATATATAACAAATAAATCTGTAAATCCTTACGTAATTGGAAAAAGGCAGAAATGCCTGAAAGAGGTCTAATAATTACAAAATATCTTATTTTCTTAAAAAAAAAACGTTTTTTTAATAGTATCTCGCTTGTTAGAAATGGATCGAACAAATCCTGTACTTATTACACCTCGACAGGGAACGTTCTATCCAAATATGTAAAAATATACATTGTGTTCCATTTAAATCAACAAAGTTAACATCTGCGGATATTTTGCTTGATCTTCATTTGTTTCTCTGCTATCATTTTCGAAAACTTCATAAAAAATGTTGCAATGGTAGTAACTTGTTACAGTAAGTAGTTCCGATAATTTTCTTGGAATTCTATCTCACAAGTATTGTACGGGCTATACTTCATAAAAGTGGTTCTTATAAACGGACATGCTAAAAAAATAGTTTTTTAAATTGCATGAAAAATTGTAACAATTTCATTTAAAGCGGTATGCAGTTATAGTTTTCGATCGAGTTTTCTATTGCCTACGAAGACAATATGTGTGTTTTACAGCTATTTTTTTGTATACGGAGCATAATTAAATAAAATATTAAGTGGCTATCCTTCATATCTTTCTATTTTGAATATCTGTATCTTGAAATGAAGGGTTTCTGGACACTTGTCATAGAAAGTTTTTTTCGTTAATTTTAATAATTTTTAATTAGATTCACCCTATATACAGATTACACAGACCGGTATATTTCCCAACATGACTATATGGTTCAGTTACCTCGGCAATACCAAAGAGACACCTTATTGTGCAACATCCATTTCAAATGTATATCAAACTGTGCCGGCAATGTAGTAGATTTTATTAGAACAATGAACAATACAGTACTCGGTATAATTGTCGGAGCAGATGCTGAATGCTACAAGGCTTCCAATGCACAAAAAATAAAATAAGCTATTTTATTGTGAATGCGATGAAACCTGTTAATACAGGTACTTTTATTTACACTATCCTTTACAAGTAAATAAGAATATTTTAATTTTAAACTGCAAAAAATTTATTAGTATTTAATAGCTGTAAAAAATGTTTATATTGTTATTTCAAAGTGCTTGTCATAGCTCGTAAAATAATACATAAACATTAATGTTTCAATAAAAGCTTGGTTTATGTCGTACACTACAATGCACTGTCAAGGAACAAGCAAAACGTTATTAAAATTCAATAAATATACGTTTCTTTTCTGTTAAATTAATATTACCGTAAATTCTTAGGTTTCAATGTTAAGCCATCTTCCGAAGACGCGAAGTTCGGCGCGTATACTCGCTGACAAAGCAAACTTGTTCACCGAACTCCTTAAGGATGACAAAACAATGATTTTTATATATTTACATGATATATACATATTTACTGTCAACTCTATTTTATAATTTTGAACAAAATGTTTTTTATTCATTTTGAACACTGTCATAAAACGGAGATTTTGTGAACAAATGTCTGTATGAACTTATTCCTGTTAAATTGTGACGTATGGTCATTAAAATTTGCTCAAGAATTTTGTTTAAACCGTGTATAAATAAAAAATAATATAGGGTGATTGTAAGGATAGATTTCAAATAACGTATGGCGTCATCTTTAGAATGAATTAAATAAATACATAAATAAATAATAGAATTTCTAGGAACCGATTCAGTTGATAGGTACATTTTAGAGTTATTTGTATAAAAATGTTTTATTTTCTTAAAGCCTTTGCAGATTTGGTAATCAATTTTGATGAAGCTGGAACATATTTTTTTAAATATGNGCTCAAGAATTTTGTTTAAACCGTGTATAAATAAAAAATAATATAGGGTGATTGTAAGGATATATTTCAAATAACGTATGGCGTCATCTTTAGAATGAATTAAATAAATACATAAATAAATAATGGAATTTCTAGGAACCGATTCAGTTGATAGGTACATTTTAGAGTTATTTGTATAAAAATGTTTTATTTTCTTAAAGCCTTTGCAGATTTGGTAATCAATTTTGATGAAGCTGGAACATATTTTTTTAAATATGTGGAGAAAACGGGCCGCAGCTTCCAAAGCAATTTAAAATTTCTACGTTAATGTAGGGATTTTTTATGGTAATACTATATTTAAAATTGTATTGCGGACAGAAAATTCTTATACATATTTTATGAAATGTATGCATTTAGAGACATTTTAAATGTATTCAACTATGTAATGAGGTTATTTTAAATTCGAAAGCTGCTGCTGCTACTGCTGCTGCTGTTCGGTTTTCGAAAAAAGTGAAAGATTTATATTTTTTGAAATAATTAAATTATCTAATTTCCAAAATATTCAGTGATGTAATAATTCTAGTAATACCATCTGGTATAACTTCATTTATATGAGGTCTGTTCAGAAAATAACCGAACTTTATATTTTTAAACTTTATTATTAATGTGTTTCCATTTCGCGAAGCAGTCCTTGATAGCTTCATTTCAAATGGCCTTTAAAGTCTGTGACGAATTTGTTTTGATGTCATCAAGAGTCTGAAAACAGCGTCCTTTCATGATTTACTTTACTTTCAAAAATAAGAAAAAATCGCAAGGAGCCAGGTCTGGCGAATAAGGAGAGCGAGGGACGACAATAATCCGATTTTTAGCACAAAACTGACAAATTGACAAAGCCGTGTGTAGGTGCATTGTCAGGGTGCAAGAACCATGAATTGTCTCGCCACAACTCTGGTTTCTGGCGAATTTCCTCGCGTAACAGTTGTAAAGGGCCTTCATGGTACACACGATTCACTGTTTCACCTTGAGGCAAGAATTCAAAATGCACAATTCCATTAAAGACGAAAAAACAGTGAGCATCACTTTGACATTGGATCGAGACTGACGTGCTTTCTTGGGGCGTAGAGATCCTTTGCCAATCCATTGTGATGCTTGAACTTTTGTCTCAATGTCTTAGCCGTAATATGATGATCGTCACTGGATTGTTAAAGAAGTTGCCGACAAACGGCCACACGATTTTCTTTCTGTTGTTCAGTCATCAAATGAAGAATGATTCATTTGAGATGCTAACCTCTTCTGCAGTTTATCTGATAGTCAATCGACGATTTGCACGCACCAGATATTTGACTTTCTGAACGTGGGAGTCATCAGTTGAAGTCGAAGGTCTTCTTGGTCGAGGACCATCTTCAATTGATTGACGTACGACCCAGAACATCATATCCGTAAGCTTGTTTCAAAAGTTGAAACCTTTCCTTGAAAGTTTTCCCAGTTTCGGGCAAAATTTTACTATGCATCGTTGTTCCAGAAAATTGCACATTTCAAAAATTACGAAAACTTAAATGAGATATCAACATTCCAAGAACAGAGGAGGTTATGCGCAACGCAGTGCTGCCAATCGCATATCACTAAATATCTCCATTAGCACGTACATACTTCGACAAGTTCGGTTATATTCTGAACAAACCTCGTACATCCATTAACTCTACTTAAATTTTGAGATTGTAGTTTATAGATGCCTAATTGAGAGCTTACAACATTTGTCTGGCCCGTCTCAAAATTCGCTACTAATACACTTTCTATTCTGTGAAGGTAACAAGGGGTAGAATAATTTTTGGCACCTGCCTGGTACAATTCCTAAGACATTTGCAAGAATTCTAAATTCTCAAGTGACGCGTCTGGAATAATTCTTAATGTAATTTAAAAAGTAAATCGTCTATTCGTTGTACGTGCTTGGATTTATGAAGATATCCTAAGCCTTTGTTTTAGGGAAATTCAAAACAGGTTTCGTACAATTTTAAAGTTATATGAAAATTTATACTCGTATACTCAGTAAATGTTTCATATTGAACTAAAAACGATGTGATTTTTATATTTCATCATATTTTTTACTGCAAAACTATGTTGTTAAAGTAGAGATGCAGTAGGTGTGTGATTTAGAAAAGCATGTTAAATTTTTAGAACTAATTTTTTGGCGCCGCACACAAATATTTACACAGAAGTTTATTTTTTTACTTTATTTACTGAAGAATTACGAGTTCAGTTGACAAGGAATTAGGCCGATTACCCGAATTAAATAACTGCCACCCACTGAGATAATTATTTATAATTATTTCGTCGCAGTTAAAACGAAACATTTGGCCTAGACTAGTATTATACGTTATACCATTGTAATAATCTTCTAATAGCTTTTTCCGTGTTGTAACAAAATGGCGTCTCAATCTTACAGTAGTATAATCTAAAGTATTAATTTTAGACTATTAAAGATCAATGTTTTGACTTGAAAAAGTAGGTAAATTTAGAAAGTTTAAAAGAATGAGAAACGCCTTTTTGTTTTAATATATTAGATAAGATTATATTAAATATTCATTCACAAGTGTTAAATTATTTTTCCATATTTTCTTACAATTTTAATCGCATATAGTTGTATATTCGGTTGTATTTTATTCAGTTGTAATTTAAGTATTCTTAGAAACGATATTAATTTTTCATGTCAATAATTAAAACAATAATTTTCCCAATTTGAACTTGTCACAATTTTTTTTACTTCTATTCATAGTGTATCCGTAGGTATAGCATTATAGGATTTCTGTCATTATTTATTAGACAGTTACACTAATTTATGATCTTATAATGCGTTGTATTAGAAATTATTTTCTTACAAATTTTTAAATTTAGATGTAAAATGTAGATTCTGGGTATGCAGAAGATATAATCATGATGATGATGATGATATATCACATCCATTTTCCACCAGATAATTTGCTAAATTAAGGTCACACAGTGACGTAAATCATAAATAAACGTAATTAGACATCGATAACATCAATAACATGACATTAAATAAAAATCCAGGAAATTAGTTTGTGAAATATCTGCAGGATTTCTCGAAACAGACCAACCACTGTAATATTTGATTGAGGTCTTTGTGAAATTATACTTTTCTTCTTAACTATGTAGAAATTTTTTAAAATAAGAATGACGTAATATTTTAATACGATTTAATAATACCAAAAGGAATTTTTCCACATGTAAATATTAAGCATGTTTTCAAGTTTATGCCATAATTTCGGGAGGTTGTTTTGTGAGCCTTTTGGGTTTTCTACATACAGAGCGTTGAAATTAAAAAATCCCACTTGTTTAGATATGCCTTGACTAATATTGATGACACGGGCTAATGAATTAAAGACGAGAATTCTGTGAATTATGAGCAATTTGTTAAACCAATAGAAACAGTATCACAAATAACTTCTGAATTACGATAGTATTGAGAATGTTGGTAATTAAATGCAATTAACTACAACCGTTTTATTTCTTAAAAAAATGTAATGTCCTTTTCATCCGAAAAAACGGCTACATACTTGGTTATCGATTTTTTTTTAATTTAAAAAATGCTTATATTACAGTTGAATATATGGATTGAAATATTTTGAAAACTATTTTAATACTTTTTTGTCTATAATTATATCTACAGAAAATGTGTTTTTGAACTTCTGGTGGCTTTACTAAATTTAAAATTACTATTTCAGCATAAAAAATTTCTACATTTTTAATATGAACTGAATAGTTTTAAGTATAGAACTATTGTATATTTAATAAAATCTATACTAAGTTTAATTTAAAAGAAGAAAAATAATACAAAATGATCCCTTTTTCGAATTGACTCCATCAATACGAGGGTTGACTTTTATATTTCGCGAGAATAAAAAGAAATTAATCATCGAATTTGGTTTATTTACTTTTCAAAACATTCTACATGAAGATCAATACACTTTTGCATGCAAAAGAACGAATTTTCAAAGCAGTTTTTCCATTCCGATTGAAGTACCTCCAAAACATGCATTCTGAACGCATCAACCGCTTCTTCAGGCGTCGAAAAACGTTGACCTCCTCGTAATTTATTTTTGATGTGGGGGAATAAAAAAAGTCGACTCTTGTTTGAGCCGATATGTGAGAACTTCCATTATCCTGGTGAAGATTGATGCGTCTGCGATTTCTGTCAAACAACTGGTTGGGTCCCCACTATTCAGAATTGACCATCCGACGTTACACTAATGGTGCAGTTACCACACGGTCGGTTTTTCCAAAAAAATCATGCGACCATTTGTTTAAAAGTGCTTCGTGCGCGAACTACCTTTGTTTGGATTTGGCTTCATCATGAAAGACCCATACAGTCAACTGCTGTTTACTTTAGGGCACATACGCATAGAGCCATAATTCGTCATCTGTTATCATAGACGTGTTTTGAAGCACCACTATCGATTTCTTCAGCATTGCTTTCGAACAATCGACACAAACCTTTTTTGAGCATTTGTCAAATTATGTGGGATCCAACACGAACAAATTTTTTTGACAACCAAATGTTCATACTGTATTAAATGTATCCTTGTCCCACGAATGCCCAAGGATGCCACAATCTCATGAAAAGTGACATAACGATTTTGCAATATCGGTTGACGTACAGCATACAATGTTTTCTGGAACAACAACCGATTTTGGACGACCTTTACGAAATTCGTCAGTGAGCAAAACACGGCCCCGATTAAATTCAGTGGTTTTTGATGGTGCTTAATCACCAAAAGACAAATTAAGTTCATCCGTGCACTGTTGTTGAGATAATCCACGTCAAAAAGTTGGAAAAAAATAATCACACGGAAATGTTCACGACTTAATTCCATTTATTGGCCGAGATGACTTTTTCAAATCACTAAACAACACAAATAGCGCCTGTACACAAAACGATCTGAGGAAGTATATACAAAGTCAAAAACAAAACGTCGAACGATATGGATATCGGTTGTCAGATGGCAGCACCAGGATCGATCGTCCAATCCCGAAATATAAAAGGCAACTTTTGTAGAAAACGTTTAAAGTATCACAACTTTTTCGAATAATTCTAAATGTGTTATGTAATGTGTAAATTATATTCAAATGAAGAAATATATTTTGTGACCTACAAATAACTTCAAAGGGAAGTTGATAATTAATAATATCTAAATTTAGCTAGCTAAACAGTACTAATAAAAAAATAAAATAATTAAGAGTAATACCTGATATATTAAAATAGTTAAACAGTTTTGCTTACTTTCAAAGAACGTAAATAGATATTACCTTTCTGCAATTAAGGATTGCTTTTTCAAGTCTTCTTTGCAAATTATTTATATTACTTAATGGTTTGTGATGATGTTTTTTCATGAATACTTTGTAGCTGCAATATTACTTTACTATCGTTTAAGATAATTATTAATTATTACACTTTCCTAGCTACTCTCTTATCATCGCCTTTAATACAAATAGGTACCTAGTTACAAGTGTCGGAAAGTTTTTAGGATAAATTTTAATTGGAGTAACACCTATAATGTAAAGTAGAAATACAGAGAAATATATAATTTAAATAAAATATTCATTACTAATTATTCTAGAACTTATTAATTGTTACAAACAAAAAAACAATAGTTTATAACAATCGTAACAATTTAATACGCTGAAAGATTAAGTGATTAAGAGATTAACTAAATGTTTAAAAACATCAGCAGCGGACTTAACTATGTTGGGTTTTATCACGTATAAAACTCAGATTTACAACGACAACCAAAATATAAGTGAGTACCTCAGGTTTATTTATTTTTGGACACACGCATTCTCTCTGCTAGGTTAGTTAGATTTTCGACTCTATTACCGCCGTGTATACTTAAAAATGTTATTTAATAAATAAATTCTGTTCTATTAGTTAATGGTGCTAAGTTCTCTTCCAGCATGATTATGAAAAAGATGCGTGCATATAGCTGTGGATATTATAAGCAAGTATTTTGTTTTGTTGATTCCATTAGTGCATAAAAGCATATGATTGACATTTATGATGCGAGTGCCGTTCAAAAATAGGAAATTATAAAGGCATTGTATTTTATTATATAAGCGAATTGTAACTATGAGTGCGTGTAACGTCATTTAAACCAAATTATACAGTTGTGTAGATGGATGATTATTTGTCGTATAAAACCAACTCCCTTGTAATTGAAGGCTACTTTGCAATTTCAGAAATAAGTTTATGGTATCTATATTTACATTTAATTCAATGCGCAGAGTGTCTTTAAAGTATGTGGACAATTTAGAATCAAAGACTCTTACGTGCAAAAAAAGTTAATGTCTACTAAGTATATCCCTGTCAGTGTGGTACCAAGAAACATTTTTTTATATAATCTTAAGGTGCTTTGAGCTGCTTTTTAGGTGATATAATTTTTTTATTGAATGAAATATACCTACTACTAGAATATGCAAGAAAATGATATATAGGATTTAGTCATTAGGTACTAACTACAGTCACTAATAATCACTAAAATTTTGATATAAACTTAATTAGAGTTTAAAATATTACTGAGAATGTATGCGTTGTTTATGAGGTTGGGTCCCCACCATTCAGAATTGACCATCCGACGTTACACTAATGGTGCAGTTACCACACGGTCGGTTTTTCCAAAAAATCATACGACCATTTGTTTAAAAGTGCTTCGTGCGCGAACTACCTTTGTTTGGATTTGGCTTCATCATGAAAGACCCATACAGTCAACTGCTGTTTACTTTAGGGCACATACGCATAGAGCCATAATTCGTCATCTGTTATCATAGACGTGTTTTGAAGCACCACTATCGATTTCTTCAGCATTGCTTTCGAACAATCGACACAAACCTTTTTTGAGCATTTGTCAAATTATGTGGGATCCAACACGAACAAATTTTTTTGACAACCAAATGTTCATACTGTATTAAATGTATCCTTGTCCCACGAATGCCCAAGGATGCCACAATCTCATGAAAAGTGACATAACGATTTTGCAATATCGGTTGACGTACAGCATACAATGTTTTCTGGAACAACAACCGATTTTGGACGACCTTTACGAAATTCGTCAGTGAGCAAAACACGGCCCCGATTAAATTCAGTGGTTTTTGATGGTGCTTAATCACCAAAAGACAAATTAAGTTCATCCGTGCACTGTTGTTGAGATAATCCACGTCAAAAAGTTGGAAAAAAATAATCACACGGAAATGTTCACGACTTAATTCCATTTATTGNTTAAGGTGCTTTGAGCTGCTTTTTAGGTGATATAATTTTTTTTATTGAATGAAATATACCTACTACTAGAATATGCAAGAAAATGATATATAGTTTTTAGTCATTAGGTACTAACTACACTCACTAACAATCACTAAAATTTTGATATAAACTTAATTAGAGTTTAAAATATTACTGAGAATGTATGCGTTGTTTGTGAGACATCCATCAATAAGTTTTGACATAAACCTACTTTGAGAAAAGTCACTTATTTTCTTCAGCGTAATATTGTAAGAGTTCAATTAAAAGCCTTTTTTCTCGAAAACCGTCCACATTAGGAAGTTCTAACAAGAGTACATTATTTTTAGAAAATAAAATTGTACATTAGAAATTGGAGCCCAAATGGTAAAAGACTTAAGCTTAAAAAAATTAGAACATAAAATGTAATAGGAATGTAGCATAACTAGCGCCCTTTATGAAATATCCAAAAAATAATTAGACCAGCGTATTTGGCGTTCTTAAAAACCCCGGAATACCAAATTTCATCAAAATATTTCGCACCGTTTGGAAATGTTCGTAAAAATTTTATTTTGTCGCTCTGTATCTCGAAAACAAGGGGAGATAGACATTCATAAGATAAAAAATTCTTATTTTTGTTGTACTATCACCCCTGTATTTATGGGAGGTCTTTCTGAAACACCCTGTATATTTATTTTTACTATACAGGGCTTAAAAGTACGGCCTTGTTGTTCTTTTCATATATCTGCGGTAATTATTGAATTAAACCTTAATGGTTTTTAACTGATTATAGCCAGCAGGTAATTTTCGGCGAATTCTTTAATTTAGGTCGTTATCTCATTTAGTACTATACGAGACTATATTATTTTCATATATCTCTCAAATTAATGCCAGGATACCTAGGAACATAATTACACTTAATTTATCTTTAGATATTTGCAGATAAGGCCGTAAATGACCTACTTATATGGGGCGTACAAATGGATTTACTTCAGTTATTCACCCGCTTTTGTGTCGGACAGTATTTAGTGTGCTCCAGTGACTGGAGTTCTGTGTTGTTATTTGTTATTTGCACTGTTTTTCTTTGTATATTATTATCTTTTATTACAATGGCTGATGAACCAATAACACGCCTGAAATTACATCAAATAATGATGGAATATTCACACGAATCAGTCGAAGTGCGAAAAACCGTGTGCTCGACTTTTTAAAAGAGCATTTTCACACAAATTTTGATGAAAATGCAACGAAAACCCTTACAATATACATATACAGGAAAAGCATTCTTTGCGCCTTATTTGGCAAGATGGAAAAAAAGTAAGTCGAAAAAACGAACATTTCCTAAGTAAATTTGAAAATTGGCTGAATGAAGAAATAAATTTCCCGAAGGTTGTTGTTCGCTGCCTGCAGGATTCTCGTAAAGTCTCTATATCAGAAAGGGGTGGTCGTTCCTCTAAGGATTTCGAAGATTGTTCTGTCGTTATTAAACGTAGAAAAACACAGGAGATTCGTGAACAAACATCTACAGAAAAATTATCATTTGTTACTTCCATGAAACTAAGAGAAAGTAAAAATGTGGATGCATCCAAATTGCTCACTGAAGCAACTGAAACGTCCCCAAAAAGAGCAGGAGGAATTTTAAAAACTTGGAGGTCTTCAAAACAAGAGGTTTTGAGTTACTCTGCTGAAGAAGCTGTGGCTTTGATTGTCTCATTAAATTTAACTAGAGATCAGTATGAGCAATTAAGAAAAGGGGCCAATGAACATGGACATGATCTTTACCCTCCATATTATAATGTGGTGGAGTCTGAAGAGTTTGAAGATGGTGAAGAAAACGAAACTGATGAAAGTGAACAAAACGAGGAAAAACAGGAGAAACAGGACGAGGAAGAAGAAAATGAAAATTGAAAAATATTATTATTTATACTGCGATATAGAATATTATAATTATGGCAGATAATTAAAATATAAATAAAATATAGTTAAGTATAAAAATTAGGGTCTCGAGTTTTTATCCAAAGTTTTTACTCACTGTTTTTATAGTCATTGTGAGAGCTATATAACTGTATTGTTTAGATCAAAATAGAATACATTACATTGCATTTCAACAGTCGTTCTAATTTTATTTTAGATTCCAACCCCTAAAAGGGGTTGAAATCTAGAATATAGTGTAATATTATTAGCTCCAGTGGATTCTAGGGAATAAAAAACCATGGAATCTAAAATTTCCAAGCAATAGGACGATTACTCTAAGTGCTAGATATAGGTTTAGATAGAGATTAGATAGATTTATAGTTATTGACCACTGTGTGTCGATATTAAATTGAATACATATAATTTAGTATTAGATGTGTCCGAAACATAATTTTGTTTTTTCGTTGAAACTATCAAATTTCATTTGTTAATAAACAAGTTCCAAATTTTTACTATCAAAGCCAAAACAACATGATCTGAACCTATAACAGTTTATTAATTTTTATTTAAGTACAGAGTAAAATAAATATAGACATTTTACTTTTTATTATAGATAAAATAGCTATGGGAAAATGTTATATTACAAAACATTGCTCTTCGCTGCAATGTAAAATAAATTGAAACTCATAAACTAGTAAGCTATATTACCACATTTGCGATAAAAACATGATATATAATGTTCAAAATGATGTCTCTCACAAGCTGTGCACAAATCTACCCTCCTGTGTATATTTTCATACATATTTTGCAGTCGTTGTTCTGTTATATTGCTAATTTCAGTATAATTCCTGCTTCTAATTTTTCGATGTTGTTCATTGCTGTTTTAAACAGTATTTTTCAGATATCCAAAAATAATCTAAAGGAGTTGTATGTAACTTGCTTTTTAAATACCAACATAATATCAGTAGCAATAATAAATATTGCAAAATTGTGTTGCACTGACGACTTAAAATGCAAAATAAGATTATAATTTGTTTTAGTAAGTTTTTTTTGCAATTCTGTACTAAATATAATCCTCATCATTTGATTGGTTTCTTCATGAATATACTTTTCTTTAACAAATGAATTGTATGTAAAGCAAATATTGCCATTTACATTCGAGTGTCGCTATTTGTGTTTGACTTGTCGTTTGAGTTACATATTTAGGGTGTTATTGTTTTATTTTGAATACAAAAAGAGAGAGAGAATCGAAAAATGTTTTGCTATTTAAACTAGGTCATTCTAAAATAAAAATATTACATGTTAGTTTCGAACAAATTACTGTAAACAACTAATAACTGTGCGGTCTATAAATGAGTGTGAACTGTTTTGTGTAAAAGGTTACCTCACCCAGACATAATAGATGTTAGTTAGTCAATGAATTTCACAAAAAGAGCTTACAACTTACATATAGTAATCATTCCTCCTACACGTACAAGCACATGTTGACTAAAACATCTGTTACATACTAGTAGATCGTCATATTTTTTCTTATAATTAATTTCATTCTTCAACAATGAACAACTTAACGGTATGTTGATAAATGAATGGTGGGTAATATTCAAGACAGGCTTTACTATTGCCTTGGAACAAATTCTTTGACCGCAGACGACGAGGAGAAAGCTGTGATCAAAATGCTTTACACTATTTGCCATTATTTCATGCAAATTGTCATTTTCTGGGTAATACCCAAGTATTTCTCTTCATTTCCTGATTTTTCATAAAATTTCCCCGCATTGCCTAGAATTTCGTGGCATTACAGCTTCCTCAAATTTCCTTCTTTGAGTTATTTCTAAAATAGAGTAGTAAATACATTACCAATGTTTGCAGATAGTCAAAAAGTACGTAGATACTGAGAGTCTTTTAAGAAACTCCGAAAGTTATAATCCCAGCATTTTTAGTCCGATTTTGATACAATCGGTGTTAATAGGTTCAAAAATATTACAAACAGACACCTAGCTTCATCACCACATCATTTTTTTAACAGAGCTTCTACAGTATGTTCAGTTGCCAATAGGTTCACCAACAGATTCTACAATGAAAATTGAGGGGGATATTTCAATGAAAATTGAGGGGGATATTTCGAATAACATTTTGTTCCCGAAATGCATAGTGTTGAAGTTGAAAAATTTAGTTTAGTTTCCGACATATCTCGGAAAATCGTTATTTTTTTGACATGGAGAGTAATAACGTAGACTTTCATCATCAGGTACAATCTTACAAACTCTGAAGATATTGATGGTAGGGGTAAGTCGATCTAAAATAATTTAGTTACAAATTCAGCAAAAAAACGAAGATAATTTGACTAAAATAACCCCTAATCTCGACTAATTAATTATTACAGCAGAGAAATTGAAATTCAATTTTCTTAGGATCCATCATCTGGGCTTAAAAGTCCTTGAAAATTTGAAATACGTCTTTATTTCTGCTTTAAAGAGTTGTATAATGTTTATTTTTTATAAAAGGGCTACAATGCAGTTTGCGCGACACTGGTTTTTTGTTCGTTTTGAAAAAAGTTGCTTAACGGGATTCCGAGATAAGCCTGAGAATAGACTTAAGATTTCCAGTCTCAACATTCTGTATGTCGGGACGAGGCATTTTTCGATAAAATCTTATTTAAACTACCTACTTCCTTGGTTTTCATAGTAAAATCTATTGATGACATTTGGCCCATTAGTAGCTGAACACCCTGTATATTACTACTGATGGTAATACAGGGCAATATTTTAGGTTATTTCAGGTGAAATCCAGGTTATTACAGATTCCTGTTAACTGTTTCCAAAGTTGCTTCGTTAAGTAGCTGGAGGGCAACGAAATTTAAAAAAATAGTTACTTCAAATAACTGCCAAATTGGGTAAATTGGGTATTTTAATAAATATATTTATAGAAGGTGTCCCTGAAAAGGATGGACAACGCTTGACCACAGGTTCCTTGGATGAAAATAAGACCATTTAGCCTAACTTACCTATATACAAAAGTGCACGCCTACTGAGATATAGCCTTCTAAATATAGAATAGATAACCTATTTTTTTCAAATAATTTGAAAACTATTTTTCTTAGAAACTTAAAATTTGGTACACTTATTTTTTTAAACAAGGGCAAGGTAAATATAGAATTTGGAGAGAATACATATACAGGATGTTGTATTTCTAGTGCCTGTGGCTACCCCGTAACTTTTTTGTGTGTATGCCAATGACGACAGAATTAATATGTTTTTAAAAATAAGCACTATTTTAGAAAATTTTTTTGCTCTTACAAAATTTCGATATCGTTTATGGATTTCGAGTAAAATTCGCATTTTTTATACATTAAATATAGGCAAAAATTCCGATTTATAAACAATAATTTATAACTGCAGCTTCAAAGCAGGGAATAATAATGAAAGAATGTTACATTAAAAAAATAACTACACATTTTTGGTATTAGTATTATCAATCAATAAAATAAAAATCAACACTAATAATTTAAATAAACAATATCAACTAATAATGTAAGAAAGGCAACATTAACATTTTAAATAAACTGATATTTGTAATCACATTAAAATAATATTACAGTGAACGCTCAAAGTTACTTTCTTGTTCTTAAACGCAAACATTAGTTCTTCGAAAATTAGAAATTATCCAATAATTGTGCATTACTTCACATAACATTAATTTCATGTTGAATTCTTTCCCATATTCGTTTTCTGTATTTACTGAAAAGTTATTTTAAACTGTGGTCCTCAACGCTTCCCAAATGAAATAATTACATGTTTAGGTCCGGGGATGGAGGTGGCCATTTTAAAGGGGCACTGTTTCCTCTACCTGTCCACCTGTTAGACCTTTAATAACCTGTAATACCTACCTGTACCCTGTAATACATGTAACCTGTAATAACTGGTCTTTTAATACTCTATTAAAAGATCTTTTTGAAAGCCAACCTCTGCCGCTAAATGCCTTTTATTTACTTCAGGAATTTCTTCGACCCTTTCCAAAATTTGTTCCTCCAGCTGAATAATTCCGGCCGTACATTATCCACGATTTAATGTTACAGGTAAAAAACGTCCTGTTTCTCGAAGGCGTCTCTTGGTATTAGCAAATGTTTTGTGATTTGCAGTTCTTCGATTAGGAAATCTTTCAGCAGATGTTCGAACAGTAGCACAACAATTTCCTTCACAATAACCCAAAACTACTAACATATCAGTTTGTTCAGCAAAAGTATAAATTGCAATAAAAAACAAAGTAAGCTAAAATTAAATCACAGCTAGCTTGACAGAACCTTTTAATTATTGTTATGAATTTGATTCTCTGTTATATGGTACTTCGTACTAGAATGTTCTATTGAATGTTCTATTCTTAAACTGATTTTATATTATTTAATGTGTATAATATGCCAATTTTACTCGAAATCCATAAAGGATATCAAAATTTTGTGAGCGGCAAAAAATCTTCTAAAATAGTGCTTATTTTTAAAAATATAAATTCTTTCGTCATTGGCGTACATACAAAAAAGTTACGGGATAGCCAGTGGCACGCAGACACTAGAAAGAGAACATCCTGTATATGTATTCTCACCAAATTCAATATTTACATTGCCCTTATATAAAAAAATATGTGTACCAAATTTGAAGATTCTAAGAAAAACTGTTTTCAAATTATTCGAAAAAAACTAGGTTACCTATTCTATATTTAGAAGGCTATATCTCAATAGGCGTGCATTTTTGTACATAGGTAAGTTAGGCTAAATAGTCTTGTTTTCATCCAAGAAACCTGTGGTCAAGCGTTGTCCATCCTTTTCAGGGACACCCTGTATATGCCATGTAACAGAAAGAATGATTTTACAGAAATACGAATATTTCTTCTTTAAAAAATTGTGTTTATATTGTTTTGCAGGTGATTTAATTCTTATTTTATCGTAAAGATAAAGGGTCTTTTCCTTTCTATTATGGTTTTCCCATATCTCATTGTTTTATTAGAACCTTTTTTCTATTTTGTCTAAGTTATTATTATTGAATATGATCATTTCCAAATTTTTTTAAAAAATCCGAGATAAAACCTGATATAGTTACAAGTTTCTGAACTCCACTAAACATTATTTAGTTTTTATTATTAGAAAAATTACATATTTATTGATACTAAATGAAATCTGTATCAAAAGTGATGGTATTCTAATAGCATTCAGATTAATTATGCCTTACACCGGTAGATGTACAAAATAATTAAGGGAAAAGAATCTTAAAAAAAGCCCTACGTTTCCTCAGGATTACTTGTAATACGCTGGATTACTTTACATTACCCCGCATTTCCTTTGCATTTCCTTATAAGCATACACCAGATTTCCTCAGCAATTTATACCTGAGCAGACGACTTACAATACTTTTAGAAGTCGTTCGATACGATGTTTGTAAAAACGATAAAAGGGAAATATTAAAATTATATTGAAATTTTAAACATGTATGTAGATAGTCATACTGGAGTCCAGTTGCAGACATTCCGGATTCCACCATGATAAGCCAATCCCAACATTATGCAGACGTGGGATTGGTGTTGAAAATGAAGGCTGGTCGCTATAGACCGAATTCCAATGCAAGCCACGGTTCGTACAAATAGTTGCAAACAATAAAAGCTTGAACAAGAAAATTATATATTAGATGCAAGTGTTGAATTTATAGTACTGAATTTTGTTATTCTAAAAAAACTAATTTTAGAAATGGCAACATACTTATTATTAAATTACCATTAAATTAAAATTGTACCTACTACATTGACAATCATATATCTGTACATGTAATTTGGCACATTTTAATAAGTTCCTAGTTAAAACACTAAGCTAAAGAAACATCAGTACGTGGATATGCTGGAAAGACATGGTCTGCACAACAGACTGTCCCAACTTCACTCTATGAATATCTTCCCATATTTTTCCTTGAACAACTGATTTCACACTTTGGTGACATTCACTGGCCTACAGGGTTTCCGGACTTTAATACTTCAGACTTATTGTCACTCATACACTCTCAAACGCTTTATGAATGCAATTAAATAGGCAATAAGGAACAATAATCACGATGTATTGTAGTGTATAATGTTGAATATTGTTAACTGTCTACAGCAAAGTATAACTTTTGTTCTTAAGGCTATTATTTAAAAAAAAAGTATTAAAGAGAAAACTCGTGTCTAATAAATTCCGTCATAATTTCTCTTGCCAATTCCATAAGAATAACCAGGCAGTATTCGTACATAAACTAGATTTTATATTTATTTTATTCATTTAAAAAAATGCATTGAAATGTAGAAAATAACAGGGAATACTTACAAAAAAATAAATAAATAGATAAAAGAGTAAATAAATCTTAAAGTATTTCCCGGGAGTTAAACATTTTCTTTAATAACGATGCCGCACCAGTCTAAAAAAAAACAGGGCGTCTAAGAAAAAAACTTTACATGAACTACCCTATTATTTTTCCATGAGGAACTTGTTTTTTTGAAACATGATCGGGACACCTTGTATGTACCAAAGGTATTACTAAAATAATTAATTAACTACTTTTAAGATTTTTTTCTAAATTTCTTATAACAGTCCTCATCCTGTAGTCTGTCTATGTGATTAAAAAATAATATTAAAAATTCTTACTTTCTGTATTTATATCAACAAATAAATGCAGATAATTGATTTATTGTGTAAATAATTTTTAACATATTCAGCGGATATTTATTCCTTCTTGCGAAAAATAGTAGCCTTTGATATTTTTAACAGTACCCCCCGCCTCCTTTACTATAGGCATAAATATAAATTATTTATTCTTTAGATCAAGCTACCGTACTTACTGAAAATATTTTATGTAGTAGTAATATGTTATTTTCTCAAAATTAGTTGGATCTATGTTCACATTAAGCATTGAATAATATTTTTGTTAATGATTACAGATTTAAATAACATGTTTGTTTCGTAATATAAGTATTTAATTTAATTACATATTAAAATCAGACTTTGTAAGCATTGTTTTTGCATTGACGTAAAAGACAAATAATTATTCCGACAAGGTAATGCAAACTAACAGGTACTTATTTAACCGATGATAAAAGCTACTTCTCTAGTTATAGCTACCTTCGTACCCNTGTACTATCACCACCCAAAGTTTGTAACATACTTTACGGGACACCCTGTATTTATTTTTTTCATTAAAAAAAAAATACATTGAAATGTAGAAAATAACAGGGAATACTCACAAAAAAAATAAATAGATAAAAGAGTAAATAAATCTTAAAATATTTCCCAGTAGTTAAACATTTTTTTTTAATAATATGCCCCACCAGTTTGAATCCCATCCAATGCCAACGCTCTATTTGCAGATCTTGGCATTAACTTATATTGAAACTGAGTGGATATTTATTCCTTCTTGCGAAAAATAGTAGCCTTTGATATTTTTAACAGTACCCCCGCCTCCTTTACTATAGGCATAAATATAAATTATTTATTCTTTAGATCAAGCTACCGTACTTACTGAAAATATTTTATGTAGTAGTAATATTATTTTCTCAAAATTAGTTGGATCTATGTTCACATTAAGCATTGAATAATATTTTTGTTAATGATTACAGATTTAAATAACATGTTTGTTTCGTAATATAAGTATTTAATTTAATTACATATTAAAATCAGACTTTGTAAGCATTGTTTTTGCATTGACGTAAAAGACAAATAATTATTCCGACAAGGTAATGCAAACTAACAGGTACTTATTTAACCGATGATAAAAGCTACTTCTCTAGTTATAGCTACCTTCGTACCCACCTATTATTGTATGATACGACAGTAACAGATTTTTAATTTTATATAATTCAAGCATGAGGTTCCATTTTGTAGATACATTGATGTTAAATTCATGTACATAATTCGAAGTACTCGGAATGAAGTAGCCTAACGTGACATCCATTAAAAAATTATATCTATATGTTATGAACATTTTTATTAAATGTTAACACTTCATTCCATTTTATAATTTACATAAATTAAGTATGTGCTTCCTACAAACTGTTCGGAAATATTTCAATATAAACTTTATATGATCATAAAAATAAGCAAAACAAAAATAATATACAAGTAGCAGATTACCTATACAATGGGTTCTGCGTTGTTATTTCACGGTGTTTGTGTATTTCATATTATGCAAGTAAAATATTTGTTGAACAATCTTCATGACTCATCGATGGCACATTAATCAATTGTTTTCCATTTGTACATGAATAATAAAAATTTATCCAGAAACGAACACTGACCATAATAATTGTATTTATTATTTAAAACATTTCTTGAGTTTTTATCAGGTGCAATGCCTACAATTTCTGGTATTTTATTTCATATAATAACTATACAGTTCTTTTTCTTGTATTTGGCATCTTTAAAGACGTTTTCCACACAGCGGAGCTAATATAACACCCGTCTCGTAAAAAGAACTGCTAGTGTCTCAAACAGTAATCTGAAACCTGAATACATGTTTTTAATTTATTTATTTGGTTATTTTGCCACCGTGAATATATTAAAAAATTAACGAAATAAACTATTGCTTCAAAAGAATCAGAAAATAATTCTTGACAGATCCTTTTGGCGCAAGGGCTTGTTTCCTAATTTTTTTCCACAAGTAGTAAAAATATACTGAAAGTTGGAACTATGCCCCAAATATTTAAATAACTACAAAGTGTAGACTTGTAGACAATAAATACCTACTTGTTATTCATCTATAAGTAGGATCATATTCGATGCAAAGTAATAAATCATTGCCTGTCAAGAGATCCAGTGCAGTGCGGTTTTAAGGGGTATAGAAATTGAATAATTTCTTTATGCATCATGAAGGGATGAAGGGATCAATTCACATCTAGCACCCTGTTCCTACAAAAATCCGTTTATTCTCATAAACTATTTATTTTAAATGTAATTTATTATAAATCCAATTTGTTTTTTTTTTAATTTCACATATGTTTTACATTTCACCTCTGTACGCGCCACTGTTGTTTGCTTATTTTTTGGAGGCAGTCTCTGATTTACGACCATGCTTGCCAGGTTAGTATTTCACTTATAACCGACCACTTCGTACACTTGATGCACCTGGGCGACTACAGTTACTACCAGGACACAGTGCGTATGCAGCGGTATTTCAGTTTTTACATTAAATTTCATTTTAAATTAAAAAACTTTTTGTATATGTGCTTGTGCTTATATTACAAATACTTATGTGCTATTTGGTCACATGAAAACGAATTATGCGTACGTCACCCTAAACTGATGATTGGCCCTCGTTGTAGTAAAAAGGAAAGAGCAATAGGAAACGGCAAGCGAATAACTTTAACGTCTTAAGGACTGTGACGTCACCGAAATTATTTTTAATATTAATAAATTTACTTGTCACCATAGCTGTTACAAAAAAAAAACAGATGTGGCCGTCAAATCAAAAGAGTATGAAATAATGAAAAATATTCAAGATAACAGAGAAAAACATCGTAAAAAAAACAGTAAACTGACTGTACTACACAAACAAATTATAAAAATAAGGAGAAACATGTTAATTTAAGAATTCTTCAACTGTCTCCCAGTTCGGACATAATATTCGAGGATGTTTTTGGTTCCCGAAATCTGAACTCAGAGGGGTTTTTCGCCCTTGGCATTCTGTTTGTAGCAGCGGCTCTGCCAACAACGTCGTCTTTCTCGGTGTCGTATACTACGACTGCTTTTGGGTTTTTCGGAGCGGTTTTTGGGAGAGACCGCGGAAACTTTGGAAGGTGAGGTGAAACTTCGCGTTTCCTAAGCGCGCCGTCCTGGGTCTCCCTTTCGACAGCATTGTGTCTGTGTCGACTACTGCGCCTTGAATGGTTTGTGGCTGGTCGGAGCGGTTTTGGGCGCGACAACAGAAACTTTGGAAAATGAGGTGAAACCTTGCAATTCCCGTGACGCGTCGTCCTCGATGTCTCCATTAACAGCATCGTCCTCTGGTTGTGTCGACTTCTGTGGATGAAGGGGTTAGGGGCTGCTTGAAGCGTTTTTCGGAGCGATGGCGGATGGAAGTGACGTGAAATTTTGCAATTCCCGGAGCGCCTCGTTCTCGGTTTTTGCGTCGACAGCATCATCCTCTGTCGGTGTCGACTGCTGCTGCATTTGGAGTGGTTTAGGGCTTGCTTGGAGTGGTTTTCGGCGCGACGACAGAATTTTGGAAAACATGACGAAAATTTCAATTTCCGCACCGCGCTATCTGTATAGTCCTTCGGGATATCGTCTTCGGTTCTAGCTGTGATCGGCTCTGCATGAAGCGGCTTTTGGTGGCTTCGTGATCCCAATTCGAAAGGTGAGAAATTGAAATCCGCCCAGGAAACGGAATACGACACCACTTTCTCATGTCGTGTGGTGTGACATGGCGTGTTGTTAGTGGATTCGGTATTTAACCCACGTCGTGTGGCGTAGCGTAGGGTAGCCTGGTGCTAGTAGGTTTCGGCTTTAATAAAGAAGATAAAATAATGGCGCATTTCTGAATGCGATTTTTTTGTCCCATAATTATCTCTAATTGCATTTATTTCCTTTATAGTATAAGTACATATTAATACTTTACTTAACTTAAGAGTAGTTAACAAAAAATAAAAATTTTCAAGAGTTTGATACAAAAATAATTCATGACTATAAAATATAAAACACGTCCAGATACAAATTCAAGTTTTATAATTTTATTATGAAAAATTTTATCACAGGCAAATACAAGAGATTAAACGTGTATAAACTATTAAAATTAAAAGAACTTTTAACATTCTATATGATAATACTTTTCATTATTTTGCAGTGTTGGTGAAACGGAAAGGCCTTTAGTGCTATAAATGAGGTAACGTTCTCATCGTGCCTTTGAGAAACTTCTTAAATGCCCATAAATATAGCCACGTACATGAATGGTCACTTACAAACACAAAGCCTCATTTCGCGAACGTTGTTTCTAACTTTCCCATTGATTCTCATTTGTTCCCCTTTGCTTTTGCTGAATTCTAAAATTTATTTCATGGGACGCTCTAAAACTGAAATTAATGAATAATATACGGTGTATATTATTAGAAAATTGTATTTTCATATTCAACTTATATATTGAAATAAATTCATTCAGTTAATTTTCTCTTCAAACATTTCCACAAATCAGAATATTGTTATATAAAATACTAAATTAATATCAAAGAACCGCAGGGATTAAGACACTTTTTTTTTATAATTTTGTAGTGCCTATACATATTCCGTATGACCTCCTTAGCCTGAAATAGTTAATATTAAATTTACTAATTACTTTGAATTAGGGTTATATTTATACGGAGACTAACTTTGGAAATATACCATAAGTTTGTTTTCTCAAATTTCGTCGTGAAAACTAAATTTTTTAACCTTTTTCTCTTTCTCATTCTCATTCTCAATTCGCCGAATTAACGTAGGGCGTTTGGTTTTGTACGACTATCGCCCTGTTAACATATCAGGTGTAAAGTCAACCAGTATATTTCATTATGTAAACAATGATCAAGCACGTGCGGCTGTGAAACTATTGGTCAAAACGGAGTTAAAAGCAATCTCTATCAAAGACATGCTTTCATATGTATGTTGTAACTTTTGACCGTTCTTTAACCGCTTTCGCATAAGTAAATTTCAAAAACATTAGAAAAATTGTAAATAATTCTCATAGGGCTGTAATATTCAGTATTTATTCCATTTTTTAAAAACATTTGCAATATTACCGAAAAACTGACGATCGCGAGAAAGATTTTCCATCTGGAAAATGGCATTTCCAATAAAATACACAGTGGATCATACACTTTACAAAACAAATATTAACAAAGAACCGTTATAATCGTGCCCTGGGCGACGTATAAACTGTTTAAAAGCAGGCGATGCACGATGAGCGATGCTGCTTCAATTTCGGCGTCACTCGTTCTCCCACGCTGTAGTTTACTCCCGTGGTGGCCGCCTCGTTGCCATGACAACAGCCGTAAACAACACTACGAAGAGAAGCAGAATACAGACTGATTTCAATCCGAGTCACTTGCTTATACTATACGTTGTATGGCAACGAGGTTGATGTTCGCGCTCAACAAAGGCAATGTTTTTTTAGAAGGCGCTCACCGCGCAATTATTCTGTTTATTCCTGCGTATTAAACAAACAAACGCAATACATTTTCAATATAGAATTATACCTAAATTATAAAATTTATACAAAATTAAAAATAATTTTAAATTGTACAACCAAACGGAAATTTTAGCTGAAACGGTGCGTCACTTGCGTCACCTGGCGAGCCGCGGTTTCCATACCTTATGATTCAAAAACATTTTATTAAGAATAAGAGTAAGAAAACAAATGAATGCATACGCGCAATCTCTGATAATAAATCGAGGTACATCGTCAGGACACTGAACTTCAATTTAAGTAAAGAGTTTAATACGTTTACCACTGTAAAAATAGTTCAATGCGGCTGATTTGTTACACGAAATGCAGTATCGGTACTACTTGCAGTATAAGTAGTCTTAAAAACGAGACAAAAGAATCTACTACTTCTGAAAGATAGGTCCATTTTGGTCATATTTTAGACAATTGGGTATAGAAGAAATGTTTTTTTTTCAATTGATGTAAGACCAGAACTGTTTTGTATTAAATTCAATATTATTTTTTAATATTTTTTGATAGTTGTTATAGGAATTACGAATATCGTCCTTTACTTTAACTCTTAACAGTTTGAAATTATATAAGAACTTCTCAACAGTATTTATTTTTCTCTTTAATTTCTAATGCAATACTGCTTGAAAACCATACTTGACAGATTTTGAAATATATACATAAAAAATAACAATTAATTTTTTGTAACAACATTCACATGCCAAATTAGAGTAGTCAATTGTTGTGAAATTTCATAGGAAACTTGGAAAACTGCTACTGAAACTTATCTTTCATTAAAAGAAGTGTATGGCAATTAATTTTTATCACATGAGCGAGTTTTTGAGTGATTTAAGCGTTTCCAATTTTCACTGGGTATGTATGCTACAGTATTCCAGGCCGAGGTTTTTGCTATTTTGATGGTAGCAAGCAAGGAGGAGGTAAGGAATTGTGCAGAGGAGAATATTTTTATCTGCTCAGACAGTCAGGCCGCGCTCAGAGCGGTTAGCTCCTCGAGGACTAGGTCTGCCCTTGTCCAGGAATGTGGATACGCTCTAGAGTCATTGGCCAGACGAAGAGAGGTAGAGTTGGTTTGGGTCCCAGGCCATATGGGTATCCCTGGTTACGAGAGGGCGGATCAACTAGCTCGTCTCGGGTCCAGGGGACCGCGCCAAGGACCTGAACCCATCTTAGGTATCACATGAGGCAGCATTAATGGGGCCCTCAATAAATGGGCCTATCAAACTTTAGGTCAGAATTGGAGGATGTTGGCAGGCAAATAGTTTTATACATGGACCTAGCAAATCCAAGACGAGACGGCTGCTGAGCCTTAGTCGAAGAGCCCTAAACCAAATGGTGGGGGTTCTGACAGATCACTGCAGACTTAGGAGGCATTTAAATTTAATAGGAATTGAGGAGGACCCTCTATGCCCGAAATGTGGAGAAGGGGAGGACACCCCTGTCCACCTTCTGGGACATTGTGCAACCTTTGGGAGAATAAGACATAAAGTCTTTGGTGCTGAAGAGCTGCAAGGGGTTGAGGTCAGAGGCCTTCCATGGACCAAAATCCTGGCGTTCATTAGGGCGTCGGGTAGGTTCGAGGAGGGTCAGAGGCAGAGAGTGGTCAGGTGANGACAGTGTGCAACCTTTGGGAGAATAAGACATAAAGTCTTTGGTGCTGAAGAGCTGCAAGGGGTTGAGGTCAGAGGCCTTCCATGGACCAAAATCCTGGCGTTCATTAGGGCGTCGGGTAGGTTCGAGGAGGGTCAGAGGCAGAGAGTGATTAGGTGATGGGACGGCAGGGCAGGCAAAAAGGGCCCACTTGTGGTCTAATTGCCAGGCTGAGGCCGCCCCTTTACTACTACTACTACTACTACTACTACTAAGCGTTTCCAACATAACGGAGAAGACGTTGAAGATGATGCCCGTCCGAGGCGTCCCTCCATGCACGTCAAAAATGGATAAAAATATTCAAACAATTGTTAATCTGATCCGACCTGACCGTCGCGTCGGTTATTCATGCTATTGCTGAAACTGTAGGAGTTGAGAAAGAATGCGTAAGACACGATAATTTGAACATGCAAACAATTTGTTCCGAAAATTATCACAATCGAACAAAAAGAAGCTTGGGAAGATATTTGTATCGACACATTAAGTGCCATTTAATGTGACACAAACATCTTGAAAAGAGTGATAACATGCAATGAATATTGGATTTTTAACTTATGATGCAGAAACTAATTGTAAGTGTCAATCCATGCATTGGAAGAGCCCAAATTCACCAAGAGCTAAAAAGCTCGAGTCAGCATATCAAAATTCAAAGCAATGATGATTTTTTTCGATATCCATTGCATTGTGGACTTTCACTGTGTTCCTGAGAGTTTAACATTTAATCAGCATTAACATGCCAAATTAGAGTAGTCAATTGTTGTGAAATTTCATAGGAAACTTGGAAAAATGCTACTGAAACTTATCTTTCATTAAAAGAAGTGTATAGCAATTAATTTTTATCACATGAACGAGTTTTTGAGTGATTTAAGCTTTTCCAATTTTCACTGGGTATGTATGCTACAGTCTTCCAGGCCGAGGTTTTTGCTATTTTGATGGTAGCAAGCAAGGAGGAGGTAAGGAATTGTGCAGAGGAGAATATTTTTATCTGCTCCGACAGTCAGGTCGCGCTCAGAGCGGTTAGCTCCTCGAGGACTAGGTCTGCCCTTGTCCAGGAATGTGGAGACGCTCTAGAGTCATTGGCCAGACGAAGAGAGGTAGAGTTGGTTTGGGTCCCAGGCCATATGGGTATCGCTGGTTACGAGAGGGCGGATCAACTAGCTCGTCTCAGGTCCAGGGGACCGGGCCAGGGACCTGAACCAATCTTAGGTATCACACGAGGCAGCATTAATGGGGCCCTCAATAAATGGGCCTATCAAACTCTAGGTCAGAATTGGAGGAGAAATAGAGGATGTAGGCAGACAAATAGTTTTATACATGGACCTAGCAAATCCAAGACGAGATGGCTGCTGAGCCTTAGTCGAAGAGCCCTAAACCAAATGGTGGGGGTTCTGACAGATCACTGTAGACTTAGGAGGAATTTAAGTTTAATAGGAATTGAGGAGGACCCTCTATGCCCGAAATGTGGAGAAGGGGAGGACACCCCTGTCCACCTTCTGGGACATTGTGCAGCCTTTGGGAGAATAAGACATAAAGTCTTTGGTGCTGAAGAGCTGCAAGGGG
>NW_019426074.1:478735-481150 GCF_000390285.2 Anoplophora glabripennis
AAAAATACGTTTTCAACTTTTACCGTACATTATTAAAGAAATACGAATTCTAAACCGGTCTAACTTCAGGATCGTATGAAAAACACTAAAACAAAACTAATTGTAAAGGGTCTACGATTAATTTTAATTCTGATGGAAATGGTACAGCGTTTACTGCTCATTTTTCCTTAAAAAATATGGGCGACCCATCTGTTTTTGACGATAACTCCTTCAATTTTGCTCTAATTAACTTTTATAAGTGCTCATTTTGAAGGTCTTTTTGAGTACTACAAAAAACTCCAGGAGTGTTATACACGTAAAATTAATTATTTTTCCGTTATTTGACGTTGAATACATCGATTCGAGTATTCCCCCCAAAACAAGTCCCCTTCCACTAACCATATTTCGCTTTGTATAGGACGTACACTTTTTAAAAAACGATTTTCTTTGTTTATTTATAAGCTACATTTTTGTTCATTACACTTTTTTAAATAAAATGCGTAGTTTTTGAGTTATTCGCGAAAAATACTTTGAAAGTGTTTTTTTTTTTTCACTCAAAATACCCAGCTTTCAATCGTGAATAACTAAAAAACTATTGATTTCTCGAAAAAATTCTTCGAATATTTTTTGCTTGATTTGATTCCCCATCGATTTCCAGCGTTATTTTAAAAAATTACACCCCCAAGAAGGGGTGTCAACCTCCAACAGGGTGAAAGCGTCCATCGGTACTATGTCACTAATGTTCATTAACCTTTTCTCTAACTATCTGCCGAATTTCAAGTCGATCGGTTCAGTTTCAAAGAATTCGGAGGTGAAAACCTTCAATCACTGTACTATACAAGGTGTAACTGAAACAAGTATTCAAAATTTCTGAGCTTGTAAAACAAGTCGAAAAATGACGAAAACTTTAGTACAATATTTGTCAGTGGCAGCTCCTAAGGGAGCTATGCTCTCCTAAAGGGGTAACCTCGGAAACAGTTTTTAATGCGTAACATCCAAACGGCTCGACATTAAGTCACGAAATTTTGGTGAGATNTGATGATTTTTTTTGATATCCATTGCATTGTGGACTTTCACTGTGTTCCTGAAAGTTTAACATTTAATCAGCATTAGTACCTTGAAGATCTTACTAAACTCCGCGAAAAAATCAGAAAACAGACCCGAATTGTGGAAAAAAGTTATAGGTTCTTTATCAGACAACACACCTGCTCACACTGCCTTGTCTGTCAAGACTTTTCCAGCCAAGTATAACATACTAGTGTTAGACCATACGCCTTATTCTCCTGACCTGGCACATGTGTACCCCCAAGGTCAAATCTGCATTAAAAGGAACAAGATTTCAGAGCTAGACCGTTGATACTGTGAAAGAAAAAGCGGCACGCATCATAAACGAACTCATAGAAAAGGACTCCCAGCATTGTTTTAACCAATGGAAAATTCGCTTGGAGCGGTGTGGGAATAGAGGAGGTGTGAATATTCAAGGGGCCAATAATTAAGTTTGTGTAAATTTAAAATAAAAAGTCTCGTTATTTTATAACCACACTTCGTATACATACATATCAAAACTGTTTTCAACTATTAGTACAGTCATTGAAGCTGAAAATTAGCTGTAACCTCCGAATTCTTTGAAACTGCATGGATTTGCATGAAAATTTAGAATACTTAAGGCTCATCTCAGGCTCAAGTTCAAAAGTGACATAAGCCCGATTGAGGCTTTTTGTTTTTTAGGGGTAAAAACTACCCATAAGTGAAAAAAATTGAAAAAATTAAGTTTTAAACATTTTATCGATAAAAATCTTGTTCAAGCGTAAAGACTAAATAATGTTCCATGTTGTCGAACATGTTTTATGATATATTTGACCTTTTCGACCCTTTATTTAAACCTTAAAAACTACCCCTATGCAAAAAATAATGATAAAAATTTCTTTTTAAAGATTTGGAATGATTAAATCGTGCAATTATTTAAAATAAAAGTTACTTTATAGCTAATAGAATAATTTTTCCCTTTCAACCCCTAGAAACGACTCCTGCATTGACAAAAATTATAAAAAATTACTTTTTAAAAGCTTGGAATGCTTTAATAGTGCAATTATGTAAAATAAAATTTCCCTCATTGCTTATGAAAGAATTTATATCTCATAACACTTTTCAACCCTTATAAATCACCCCTGTGCTAAAAAATTATAAAAAATTACGTTTTCAATTTTAGAATGCTATAATTGTGCAATAATTTAAAATAAAAATTCCCTTATATTGTTTATGAAATAATATTTTACTTTTACCATTTTCAACTCTTATAAACTACCCTTTTACCAATATTAATGTAAAATATTTTTATTATAATCGATTTTTAAATATAATCAATCATAAAAAAATTGCTACGCTGCATATAAATAATCACACTAAATTTTTTTACTTATTTTATTTGTATAATAT